>NC_134413.1:66989637-67289637 GCF_038048845.1 Mixophyes fleayi
AGTTAGTGGAGTAAGGTAACACCCCTGCGGAGACAAGCAAACTTTCTGCATCTAATATCACAGTGACTCTAAGCAGAATATTAGGCACTTACTTGCTGGCGAAGAAAGCCACCCAGGGGAAGCGCAGATCATGTGTATCCACAAATACATTCTGAACAAATAGGTTAGGACTGCAGCTGTGCTGTAATAGGATAGAGAGAGAGGGATGAGTCCTCTGAAGAGGGGGGTGTTCTTATCTTCTAAAGCACCACACACAGAAAATAAAAATATTTTTTTATTTAAAAACAATAAAATAAATATTATCAGCTTCAGCTGATATTTAATCATTCTGACATGCTTTAATAACAAAACTTTAACAACAAACAAACCACACAATGTTTATCCACTTCTTACATTCAAGTATCGCCCCAGGTTTCCTTCCAACTTGGCGTCGATTATGTAGCAGGATTCCTCTCCATCATAAAACTGACGTGTAGTCCTCTGTCCATCACCTTTGTCAGCAGACGGCATATTGGGCTTAACCGTAATACCGTAAGTGGATTTCAAGGCGAAACCGCGGGTGGATTTTACAGCCACTTGTCTCTTTACAGGGCCTGGCCAAACAGGACAACACAGCTTAGATATTTACACACTGTTTACCTTATTCTCAGTTGTCTTCTTATAAGTGACAGTGATTCCAAGTTTAATGGGTACATTGCACGTGACAGACAGCTCTACCTGTGCCGGAGGTTACGTTCTTCTTGTCATCTACATCGGAGCCAGACGAAATGGTCTGGATGTCATCGCTGTCATTAGTGTTGTTTTGACCGGCAGGTTTCTTGCTGTTGGCCCCATTTCCAGCCTCACTCTCGGAGCTGCTGGATAATGTCAGAACCTCCTAGAGAACAATTATAGTTAGCACTGGAGCAAAAATATGCACAAAACAAATTGAAAAATATTGAGCTAAAAATATTTATATATATAAAAAAAAAAAAAAAAGAATAAAAAAATAAATAAAAAAAGACTAACTTCAAAAATGTTCTTTGTATTATTTTGTGCCTAGCACAGAGAAAAGTATATACTAACCGTAACCCTAACCCTTAAATTAAACTGTCGCGTTGCCGGGTCCTGCCATTGCCGCTTTAAATTTAGAAATCGCCATGTCGTTCTGTTTTGGGACATAAATGTGCAGTGCCGGCATACAGTATGTTCGCAATTTCTAGCAGTCTGGATGGCAGTGGCGTCAGAAATGTCCTCTGTCTGCTTTAATGTAAGTCTGTATTCAATCAATGTCGCTGTTATAGTAATCGGAATTGGTTTGTCGATATACTCGTTGTCGGTAATAAACCTCTCGGAACAACAAGTGACACCGAAAACAACAATATGGTGAGAGTCCCTTTAAAAAGTATGTCCTTACCCCCTGTCTGTCTCCCTCCCACTTGAAGTCTTTGTCTTATGTGTATTTGAATGTTTCTTGTGTTATTGTTTGTTTGTTTTTTGATTGTTTGTTTATGGGCAGTTCTGACTGATTTATTGGATCTACATTATGCACTGTACTCTGTTGTAACTGCCATGTTTGTTACATATTCTTTTACTAAAAACTTAATAAAAACCTTTTAAGTAAAAAAAAAAAAAAAAAAAAAGGATGTCCTTATCTGTTTAGATCTGACAACAGCGTGAAACACGCATAGATAATAATCCCATGGTGTCTACGTTCCTTTACAGACTGAAAATAACTGTTGCTAACCATCAATTGAAATTATGGCCACAAATTTAACGCAAACCTCTAAGCAGCTGGACCAATAATAATTATATGGAAGTGGTTTAGGGCTGGCCGAACTAAGGACTCCAATAGGCTACATATAGTCTATTGACTAAAACACCCATTAGATAGGTCATGTCACACAGTGCTTAATGGGTAGTGGTAACTATACAGTGTGGGTGTGCAATGGGGTAAACGGAAGCAGCCATCCCAGGAAGAAGTCTTTGGAGGGTAAGCAAAATTTGGAAGCCGCTCATTTTTATTACAACGGAAGACCTGATGACTGAAGGAACAGTGGCAGCCTTTATATTGTACACTGCATTAATAGAAATGCTTCCATTAGTTTATGGTAAGAGCTAGAAGGGAGGGAGAATCATTAAGTACACCCCTGTATATGATCCCTGCAACATAGGACAAGCTCTGTGAAGAGATTTACAGTTACATGCTCTGTAAATGAAGGTAATATCTCCTGCTTACATCATTAGTCTGTGCGTTGGACTGGCGTCTCATCTGGTGCATGGCGGTTTTGCTGATCGGTCTGCTCACACCGTGGGGTTTAACTGGGGAAGGGTTATAACCGTACACTCTGTTGCTCTCTCCAAGCCTACAGACCAAAGCAATAGAGTTATAAATGTCTGCCCGCATTATGTTGTAACAGAAGAGTCCAGTGTGTTTAAGTAAAGTGTGCAGTAAACTGTACGTACCCAGGAAATTTGCCGGCTTCATCAGTCTCCTGCAAGGCAGCAAAAAGTCAGGTAATCATTAAAGTGTAAAGTAGAGTATGAAATACAATTGAATGTTAAAGCTAAATACATACACACCAGAAACTCACCAGAATAAAATATACCATAATAAAAGTAGTGATTATTTTTCGTTAAAGGGGATTTACAATAGGTTGATATATTTTTATCTGCATATTGTATCTCCTCGGGGTGGTCACTGTGGTTTGTGTTCTTAAGAAGCCTATACACATTGATTTTACCAGTCTACTAAACCAATTTAAATCATAGCATATGTGGGCCCAAAGAGACTGTTAAATCATCTGATCGGAATCTAATACATGGCTGTCAGACAGACAGTAAATTATGGCGGGATGGGTGAAGCTGAGGGGGTGACAACAACTACAGCACTTGCTCAGCCTTTGAAAGTAATAATGGCGGACGCTGTGATTTCCAATGCTACAATCAGGCAGGGAGGTCACTGTAGCACCAAGCAGTGGGTACCAAGCTTCAGCAGCTCCTGAGTTGTTTTCTCAGGTTACAATACAATTCAGACACAACAAAGATTGTGCCAAGACAAAAACTCCAGCACATTAGGTGTAAAGTTTAAGATTATAAAGTACCATTTTCCCTTCTATGCAACCCTTACACTCCTTTTTCCCCATTCTGGCTGTAATATGAGTAGGACTTATCAGTGACAAGGGTAGAGTCAACTTGTTCAATGAGGTGTCAACTAGGCACACAAATGACAATAACAATCAAGACCAGGCTACTGTCCTGAGACGCTCCTGAAATCTTATAGATATACTTGTGAATGTGATTAATTGTTCATGTATACAAGACAAATTTTTATCTCTTTTGAACACTTTTTTTAAGGCGCTGGTTTGTAAAGAAGCATTCTACCATTTTAGCCATTGTTGCATGAGGCTATGGATGTGGAATAAAGTTCACAATGCTGAACCCCATGTCACTCAGACTGTTTCCTATACACTAGTAATGGACAAGATGTGGCCTTCCCATCCTTCACCAGCGGCCCCCGCTTCTTCTTGCTTAATTGTCAGATATGTTTGTTATAGCTTGTAACCCTTGTTACAGACAAGTGTCTCTTTCTTTGATTAAACATATTGTTTAACTTATTACCGAGATTAAGAGTATAGTGCGGCCCTCTTGAAGATTAGAGGGCCATACCATGCCGTCCCTGAAGTATATCAGGTTTCCCATCACGGCCATACGCTCTTTCGCCCCAGTACAACACCATTATTAGAGTATTAGTATTCGAGGTTGTCGCATCAGATTAGGAACTGTTAAATATGTTATGCAAAATTAAGCATAATGGAACTATATACTTTATTTTGTTATATTTATTGTTTTTGCAATTCCTTAGAGTGATTTTTAAGAGTGCAGTAACTTCTGTCAGGCAGGTCAATGTCACCGTTACCTAGAGAAGGAATCCGGCAGACTGGTACCCTAAATGCAATAAAAATAAAAGTATTTGACAAATGTGCCAATACATCACACAGCAAGGTAATACCTTGTTTAAATAATTAGATAAAGCTCTGCAAATAATTCACATTATAAGTAACATTTTATGGGCAAGAGTGTATACGGACATATTGGATTGCTTTTTTCAGGACATGCGTTTTGCATTCAGAATAATGACCCAATATTGAAGGATATTTAAGGTTGAAGGTATTTTTCCTGTGCATTTCTTCTAAAACCTGCAAGTTTGGTCAGAAGGCTAATGAATTTAGGGGTGGAAAAAAAATGGTAAAATGTACCAAATTAAAAATAATATCAATTGCAATACCACATTCATCTTTTGGGGTGCCCTTGCATCCTCCATTATGTAGGGAAAACCTCCAAATCTTTAAAAATAAGGATCAGGGAACACCTGCTGAATATCACAAAGAGACAATAATATGTCTGAATATTTTTTGGAGTTTCACCAAAGTAATCCAACAGGCTTGAAATATATGGTGATAGAGCTGGTAACATTGCCAAGAAGAGGGGGAGATGGGCAGAGATTATGGATTTACGAATTGAGGACCCTGATCTGATGGCTTAAAATGTGAACATCTACATAATTTTTTTTATAATCCTTTGCAATTGTCTATTCCTTAGAAAGAATATCATGCAGAATTTAAAATATATTTTATTGGTTACATACATATATTGATTGCATATTTTAGATTTTTTAAAATCAAATTTGGAAATACCTATCATGACACGTAGGAGTTTGGATTGGATTTGGAAAGATCGCTACAATATTTTAAAATGTTGGGGAGCTAGTCCCAAAAATCAGTGATCTTTTCATCTGCATTACATTGAGTGGGGTCTCACATAATATTATATCGTCATACTTCTGAAAAGCTTTTCCCAGCAAATATTCTAATGGGCTGTGGGGTCCACGAGATGGCTCTCCGAATGGAGCGATAGTGAAGAACGTGGACCTTAGAAGTAATGCAGTCTGTGTATAAGGAAGCCACTTGATATACAATAGGTTGTCGAGAGCAGAGAATCTTGAAAAGAGCAACATTACACTCTTAAGATGTAATGGATGTTTCGCATTACCTGTAACACGTTAAATGTATCATTGTGAAGTATCAATGTAGCGAAAAGTTGCATAATTAGAGGCATGTAAAACATAGGAGGATTCCTGGCTCTACTAATGCATTGTTACAGAATTTTAAAGAACATTGGGAGTCTATCCCTAAAAGGGTCAGGGGTCACTCAATAAAATGTAAAGGGAAGTTTTAAATATCAATGCACTAACGTATATTAACACTTTCTCAAGTGACCATGAAACGCGTCGGAGGGTATTTTTGGACATTTCAGTAACTTTTCATATAAAGGATCCACTTGGATTCTGACGCACTCAGACTGCAAACAGGAAGACGGTTCTGGAAACCTACGGGCGTTTTATGTAATGACACGGAGTGAGTGCATTTTATTTATTGGTTTCATGTTTATGTATGGTAGAATAATTCTTGTGTGATGATCCATGAGGACTCCACTGACTGTTTTAAAGGTGCATAGAATTGTGGTATCTAATTACAAATTCAAAGTCCTTATAAAGAGACAATTTGAGACATATTCCATACACTGCACTGTGCCTCCTGAACGGTCACGAAGGCACTCAGCAGCGATGTAACATCGCAGTTTTCTCTACACCCCCATAGGGATGAAAGGAGAAATCTGCGATGTTGAGGTACCGTAGTACCTGAAGATTTTCGGAGGAACATCTCGGCTAATTGAATATGCCCCGAATACTGGTTGAAACATTGTTGCAAGGTTACTATCCACAGTACAGGGAAATATCTTGCTAGTAGCAGCATTACATGCTATGTGATTTTCTTGTTTTGAGATCCTCTGTGATTCTTGGTGGACAAGAGGGAACTTAGTAGATTACCAGAATATTTAAAAGGTGGAAGGGAGTGGAATACCATGCTCGTTATAATAATATTGAAGGTGAATAGGATTTGAACTAGGTCTTCTCCTACCCCTTTGATAAAATGTTACACAGTACCAGTGTTTTTGTTTTACCTTTTCTGTGAGCCAGAAGTTTCCAATTAAAACTTTATTCAGAATAATGTACCTTGCTGGGAGCTGCAATGATTTTGGCACACAGCTTTGTCTCATCTAGATTAATATATTAAACTGCACTGTTGTGGTGTGTCAAACACAAGGACACGTATTTGAGCATAACCCCATCCAATCATGTAAAATCTCCAATTTAATGAAAGCACTGTTTGCTGGATAGCATATAGCAATGTAGACTCCTCTAGCTGTTCTGTAGCAATAACTCCTACCATACCAGGCAAAGACTGCAATTCTAATTCTAGGAGAAAACAATCCATAGCACTATAATTTCAACATTTCATTTAGAATGTAATAACAATCACAACTGTCCCGAAGATCGTGTGTTACACCACACTGAAATGTTGGCAGGCAGATATATAAAACAAATCAAAAATATGGCATGGTGACAGATTGGGAGTGCTGTGGCGTTCCTTTCTTAGTATATGATATGGGTACTCTGACATTTGTCTAAGATTAATTACAAAATTAAAATTGCGAAATATGTAATGAATCTACCAACAGTCAGAGAAAATGCCTTCAAAATAGTGATACTGTCCCTATAACCCCCCCCCCCCCCAACATGCCAGGAGATCCTCCTCACCTTTCCATGTTCTTCTTTCTTTGGGTGTTTCTCTGCGTCCACCATGTCTCCCATCTTAAGCGATGACCTGCTATCAGAGTCCATAAATGTGTCAGGCATAGTACTAGAGCTCAGCCATGAAGCCACCTTGTTTTTGGAGGTCTCCTCAGGGAGTTTGCAGTCCGTGTGCTCTTCTTGGCTAGTCTGCCGGGCTAAGGCAGAGTCCTTAGAGGCAGTCTCTGAGGTTCCATTCTCTTTCTGACCCCTGGTTTGCCGCCGTGTAGCATAGCTCCGCCATATAGAGCTGGTTGTAATGTCCTCGTTCTTTCCAAAGTTATCATCAGAACTGTCATCAATGGACTCTTCTTGACCATCACTACCGGAAACTTCCTCTCGGTCTTCCTTGAGGTCTACGCCGCTGCTGTCAGAAGACGACTTGACATCACTTTCGTAACCCTCTTTGTAATTCTCCACGCTTTCAATGTGGTCCAAATTAGCAAAGTATTCATCACCCATCTCCAGACCTTCCTTGTCTGCAAAGTCATCCGTCAGGATCTTACCTGTGAGGAAGCAGAGATCAAGAAAGTGAGTGGACACAAGCAGCAACCAAACCACACAAGACCTAAAGCAAGTATCCCCCTATATTTGTCTTCAGTCGTTAATAAAACTACTATATCAAATAGGACAGTCACATAGTGAGATTTGTAAGTCAGAAAAGGCTGGAACAGCCTTTTCCGACTTACAACAGCTGGAAAAGGTAATGGTTTACTACGGTACAGCCTACAGCCAAGACATGCCCCTGATGTTTTAGCAGGAAGCGATGTACACAGCTGTTTCTATGGGGAAATATACAGCTGAAATAGGTAATTTCTTTTCAAACACACTATAAGCTACTTGCAATACAAACAGTTTTCATGCCAATTATATACTAAACATGTAATCCTGGAGTCCTACTCCGACACAAAAGCACACCTTCCCTCAACATGCCACATCGTTTTGAGGTGGAAATAGCAACATGTACTAAAAGGGTGCTTACATACAGTGGAGGCAGCCATTTTCTGTAAGCAGGACCAATCTATGAATTCATGTCTAACATCCCTTAAAAACATAGGGGGGAATTAATAGTAAGTGATAAACATATTATGAGACCAGTGTAGAGAAATAACAGCATCTCTACTGAATGGTGAACTCTGCAAGCAGACTTACTAGTACAATCATAGAAATTAGATAATTTAATACCAAGAGTCTTGTAATACAATCATTCCATGCTATTTACATTGGACAATTGTACAATTAAAAGTAAAATAATGTGCTAGAATCCCTCTAAAGACAAAAAAATTGGATTTTTGTACTTGCATTGAATACTTTTCTCTTAATCCATGGGAGACCCTGGGGTATAGAAGGTGGTGATAAGGAGCTTGGGCACTTCAAAATAACTGGCAAAAAGCTCAAGCTCCTCCCCCTCTTTTCCCCCATTGGCTGCTAGCAACAAAGGAGTAAAGCATAAGAGGGAGAGGTGCCAAAAAACAAATGGTTTTTAAACTACAACAAGAAACAGAACGAGCACGTTAATGGAGGGCGTCAAGTGTCCTCAACGGATTAAGAGAAAAGGTGCGAAGCTCTAAGCCAACATCTCTGGACACAATGGTGTTAAACATGTAAAATGTAGTAAATGTGTGCACTGAAAGTGCCAGAAAGTGAGGCAGGAGGGTGGATCCCTACTGGCAACGAACTGCTGAGAGAGCTCTGTCACCATCAGGGTCAAAGACTTTGCCCAGGCTGGTTCTGTCACCTCAGTTGTAGCCCCCAATATGGGGAGTGTATACTTCCACATTGCGTGTCCTAGCCAGACCGTGCACACAATAACTCTGAGTGGCAAAAACCTTTGCCGTCGTTCCTCTTTCAGGTTGAGAACCGGAAGCGCTCCCCTTTCAAAAACTAACAAACAGTAAAGAAAGCAAAGGACAATAGAGAAAAAGTAAAACGTTTGAGTGGAAAGCCCGCCAAGAAGGAGGTGCTGCACAGAGATTGCACCTCCCTCTAGGGCCAAGCAATACAAGGAAGCTGCCGTCACCTAAAACTCCCCCATAAGCCATCTTGCCGACTTGTACGGGACTATCAAGGAAGCCCCCACCTGACCCCCTCTCTGGTGCCTGGGGCCCTGCACCCACTCCTCCCGTGCAGACAGTAGTGCACGGGAGGAGAAGGGAGCCACCTACCTGGAAGCCCCACCTCTGGATCGCAGTCCGTTTCCAATCCACCTGATTTTTATGAGGCACGGGTACAAAAAGTAAATACAGGGTCATTCAGCAGATCTATCCTGAGCGCATCAGACTTACCTGCATATATACAGACAAAGGAGCCCTTTGCTATGTCGTCAAGGCAGCGAATCCCCCACCCCTTGTTCTGGGTCTTGAAGAGCTGGAGACGCACTTGAAGACCATGCTGTACTAGCCGATTATTACACATATTGATATTGCATTTACATCTCTTGTTGCACTCGTACATCCTGTAAAACGAAAACAAACATTAAAACTGGAATAGTTCTACAATCTCTGAACTGTCAGATTACTGGATTTGAGAATGTTTATCCAAAACATACTGTATACCGCATTCTAAGGTAAAACACAGCAAGGAATCTGTACCTACTGCATCAAACGTAGTAACATCTCCAACACCTGACAATGGTTTGAAGTTCTATCTGCAACATTGCAAGGGCTTCACGCGTAATGCAGACGTCGGTAATGAAATCAGCTTTTATCCCCCCATAGCATTTCCCAAGTTTCAAAATGTCTGCTGTGTTTATTGTAATCATCATGTAACCATTAGCAATGAGTTATTGTACCACTCCAAATACATTTCAGCCAGCAATCGCAGATTCACCGACAATTTCTTTCTTTGTAAATGGAAAAATGCCGCCACTATCAACCACGGTTGAAGACAGACATATAAAGGGAGTAGCCACACGGACTGACAGGAGCAGTCAGTATCATAGTGTATCCTTACCCAGTGGGAAGACATTCCTCCAGCCGCTTGTGTGTGTAACCTGCTGCTGTGTTAACTTGTGCTCCAGGTGTGCAGCGAGTGGCATCAATCGTCAATTGGTGACAAGCACATTTGGACCTAAAAAACAAAAACATCATCATATATCTATGTACAGAAAGAAATGTGTAAGACACTATGTAAGGTGGAAGTCGAAAAATTGGATGAAGTAGGCTAAATTGATTAATATTGGTTTCCCGTGCGATTGCGATTAGAATGCTACATCTAATGACTAAACCGCACAGGAAAAACAACACACACTTACACTTGTAAATAGTAACATTTACTACAGTACCAACTCCCATCAGTTTAATTAGTAAAATGTAAAGGTCATTTATGCAAAGATAAATTTACATTACACCAGTAGAAATACGGTGTTAACAGAGTAGCGATCGCACCTAGAAATCGCTAGTTATGAATAAAAGAAGATTGATACTCTATAATACTGTAAACAGCACATCTTAATAAATTGGTTTATACTGGATTTAGTCGGCTCCCTCAGACAAAACACCTAAGCAGCTGTTGGAGTGAGCTGCGCCCCCCCCCACCCCACCTTTGGAGAGGAATCCTTTGAACTGACCTATGATCTGCATTGTACTGGACTGACTTGACCCCTGGACTAATGAAGAAAGACTGTTTTTGTTTGTTAACTCAAACTGTATATAAGCAAGTCTCTGGGCCAGTATTAGATCTCTTCCTGACTGCAGACTACAAGACTGAATCTGGACTTGGGGCCAGGTCCAGGTAGCGCTTGCGTAATGTATTCAGATATACTTTGCTGTATATTGTTACACCTTTTTATGCACCATCATGGTTTGCCATCTGCTATCTTTTGCCATTAAATCTTTTTCAGCGTTGGAAGCACATTAATAGCATAGGACAATATTTATTGGTAGCGACAAGATGAACATTACAGTAGCGATTAAAAAAAAAAAAAAAAAAAGAAGACAAGAGTGTCTCTGGGCAGGACTGCTTCCAGGATATAAGTTTAACAAGCACTTGGCAGGAGAGGTGGGAAATTCAGAACACAGTACACAAAAGGCCAGGCCCAATCTGGCTCCAGAAACACCTAAACAGTATTGACCACCAGGCATTAGGCTGTGGTGCAGTACAGATAGAGCATTGGGGGCATAGGCAAAATATCCAACTATGTATCCCAGGGTGATGCACAGAAGTAAGGAGTGAGAGACTTCGATGTTGGGTTTGTGTTAATGGAGGGGACTATTTAAGCCCCATGACATGCTCCCTCCTTGGGATAGCTGAAACTGCCCCTCTGAAATGGTGCTATAGTACGGCACAACAGAGGACAGCTGTGGTCATCATTCCAAAATGGAAAAAAAAAAAAACAATACACGAGGCAACTCATGTGGAACAGAGTAGAGGTGCTAAAAAATTAATAATAATAATAACAGCGTCAATGGAGGGAAAAAAAAATCCACATAGGCAGGAAAGGGAGGAGTGTTTTCTTCCAGTGTCGTGACTTTTAGAAGTGGAAAAATAACACTGTCTCTCAACCAGGAACATTTGAAGCAGCAATTCGTATTTTTTTTGCTGTAATGTCGGTACAGTCACAACTTATCATATTGTTGTAGATTACCTACACCAATAAATTCTTATCCTCTTTATTGGGACTTTCATACATAGCTTTGATGTCTATATTCGTCTGTATTTAGGAACAATGTTAAGTGCTACAATGTAAAAGCACCATGATCCGCAGTTCCTTGGAAATCTGTTTAAACAGAGTATTTTGTACATCTCCTAATGCTGTGAACCACTAAGTGTAATCTAAGCCCTGCAGCTCAACTTCATTGTCTTAACACAGGATCGTCTCTTTTTATATAATGCCCTCTCCCCATAAAAATTCACTGCTTTTAACATAATGAACTTGACCATTGTTTTGAACCCAATGACTGTAAGAAGGGAATATAATCTTTATGTAGTGTAACTCGCATACATGGAAGCTGTATACAAAATATATAGTTTCTGCAATCATTCAGATTCTGGCTTCTACAACGCCCAATAAACCTCTCTCTAGGCTGCAGTGCTGCACGACAGAGAAGCTCTCCATTCAAAACTGCTTTTAGAAAATATTCAGCGGGCATTAAACAGTGGTACACACACACTTGAAAGAGCCAAGTGCCAGAATCCCTGGCATTTCCCATTGACTTTTACAGAAGGTGCGTGTGTAAGCGCACAATGTGACACCGTCTGCACGCACGCGTGTTTCTGATGGGCGGGAAAGATTCTTTTCCTCCAGCAGTATCAGAAAACCACAGATCACAGTAGGAAATGATCTGTGGGTTTTCTTAACCCCTTAAATGCAGTGTGCGACTGACCTCGACCTCAACACTTTAGGGGTCATGCAGAGCATGAATCCCACTCATCCTTAGCACTCAAGGGGTTAAAAGGGTTCATGCGTAATCGTTGCCTCCTACCTGTCTCGGCATCCATCAGTGCAGTCACATCCTAACAGGAAGTCCAAGCCGGTGTTAATAAACACCCCTCTGCCTGGAATCCGCTCCTTGCTGTAATCCACATGTGGAGGAGGTGTCCTGTCTATCTCATTCACGCAGGAGAGCTGTACATCCTCCTTACCATACGTGATATCTGGGATGTAGTAAAAAGGTTTATGTGGCAGGAATTTTCGGTCAACAAGCACATAGGGGTCCAAGCAAAACATCTCCAAAAACAACAGGTCACAGTTTGTCTCAAAGAGGAAACGTTCTATCTCCGGCATGGTGCGCAGGCTGAGTCCACACGGAGTCTTATAGATGACGTGGAATCCCATCTTGCGGTTCACACGCCTCCGCGCCGTCATACGCCTGAAGTCGTAAAGTAGAGGGACCAGCAGAGGGTTCTTGCCCCGGTGTGAAACAGCACGGATACGGGACAAACAGGAGTGGCTACAGATGTGAGGTAGGTAGAAGAGCTTCTCCATAGGGGCCTTGTAACTATTCTCAACCGGCATCTGATTGGTTTGAATTAAATGGAACTGTGGAGCAGTGGTCACAAACCTGGGAAAAAGGAAGAGACAGACATGTAATAGGTTAGTTATGTTGTCGTTTGAAAACCCCATCCCCAAACAGAGCCATGGAAGTCCAATATGCATTTGCCTTGTTGTCCACGCCCCATAGTACAACTATAAAATATAATAACCCGGAGGATTGGGCGGCTAAATGGAATATGAGGTTTAACACAGATAAATGTAAGGTTATGCATTCAGGGATCAAAAACAAGAACGCAATCTATAAATTAAATGGAATTAATTTGGGAGAATCTATAATGGAAAAGGATTTGGGAGTGCTCGTAGACAGTAGACTTAGCAATAGTGCTCAATGTCAAGCAGCAGCTGCAAGGGCAAAAAAAGTATTGGCATGCATAAAAAGGGGCATAGATGCAAGGGAAGACAGTGTAATTTTGCCACTGTATAAATCATTGGTAAGACCTCATCTTGAATATGCAGTACAGTTCTGGGCACCACTCTATAAAAAAGATAATTTGGAACTAGAAAGGGTTCAGAGAAGGGCGACAAAATTGATAAAGGGTATGGAGTCATTAAGTTATGAGGAAAGGTTAGCCAGTTTAGGCATGTTTACTTTAGAAAAGAGGCGCCTAAGGGGAGATATGATTACTATGTACAAATACATTAGGGGTCAATACAGAGAGCTTTCATGGGAACTTTTTACCCCAAGGACCATACACAGGACACGTGGTCATCCCCTAAGGTTAGAGGAGAGGAAATTTCACAACCAGCAAAGGAAGGGGTTCTTTACAGTAAGGGCAGTCAAGATATGGAATTCATTGCCAGGGAAGGTTGTTGGCAGATTCAATAGATATGTTTAAGAAAGGGTTAGACAAATTTTTAGCGGAAAGGTGTATCCAGGGATACGACTGTTAATTTAAAATGAAGGATAGTAGTGGATATAGGGTAAAAATTGGATTGCAATTTTGAGTCTGGGGGGATTTTCAAAATTGAAACAGATGGGCGGTTGCCTACTCTGGAATAATTTCAAATATAAGTGCAGGATCGCAGGAGATCCAAAATAGGTTGAACTTGATGGACTGGTGTCTTTTTTCAACCTCATCAACTATGTTACTATGTTACAACTCTAATAGTGGTGCTATAGTTATGAAATAATCTTAAAAACAATTACTAACATTTCTTGTATAAACACAACTTCCTGTTTTCTTAATAAGAAACAATGATTGGCTGTAAAATAGCTGTGGTTCAGAGTAACAGAGTTTATATTCCGCCAGTAGTAGGCCTGGGGACAAGCGATCTATAAAATAACTTTTTATATTCAACACACTCTGAGGTCAACAGGTCCACGACTAATGAAATTATTTAAGGTTTCAGATTACAATAGGGGTGTATTTAACCATAGATATGGCATGAATACAAAATGTGTTGCTTACAAATCCCCAATGCAAAGAGCTATTAATATGCCATGCATTGAACAGATGATGCTGTAATGCGGACATTTGAATATATGGCCTTAAAAAAAATGTCCCAATGATAGAAGTCTTATTTCTGTGATCAGAAAGCTAGAACTCAAAAAAAACAAAAACCCGTTACGTACAGCATATAAAAGTGCAAATTAAGGTTACAGTTCTTTTCCTCAAAATACTCCATCGCAGCTTTTACAATGGGTAAGTTCCCTTCTAGTTCTGGTAGAAAGAGGGTAAATGAAAACACCCCCAGTTAATCTAAGATCCTGTGGCATGTGGTTAGATTTATACCCAGAAAACATCTGCATCATGGTATATAATTCGTCTCCAAAGAGGAGATTGGCTAAACTGTTTTTTTCAACTGAGCGCCTGAACACAACCAGAAATTACTTGCCCTTGCTGAAAAATATGCTTCACATAAAAATTATAAGCCTCTCCGCATAACCCGAATACTTTGCAACATGTAATGTCTGGTCACTTTCTCTTGGACATCTGTAAAAAGTCTCTCTCCCCACAATCTAAATGATATGGAAACAGAGACCATGGACATGCCTGACTTGAATGTGATTTCAGATGAAATTTGTAGCTGGGGTATAGAGTGTCAACCTGTTTTGAACCCGATATCCTTAAACGTTCAGATGCAGGTAGACAGGTTCAAGATGGCATCCTTGAGGTTGGTCATCAACAGCATGGAACAGGACAAGTTTATGATGTCCGTGGACATAAAGGACGTGTACTTACATATTCCAAATCTGGGAGGGACACCAGGCAGGCAGACGTTCATACTGGCTCTGGAGGCTTGTTGTGTCTCGATCTGGTGGTAGCTGAGGAGCAACAACCTCAACAGGGGTTGCCCATTCACCATCTGGGACTGGACATTGGTGACCAGATACCAGTCTGAGGGTGGGGACAGTAATTCTTCTTGAAGAGAGGATTGTAAAGGTCAAGGGTTTTTCTAAAACAGTGATTTAAACCACGGTCAAGGCTTGAAAGCCTTTTTTGGCCAAGAATGACCACAGGGTCTGGAAGATTTACATCTCCTGGTGTCAAAAGGGGTTTCTTACCTCTTTCAGGTTGGACCAGTTACTACTGCTCTTGCACATGCTTATGACTAAGCCTTCCTTTCTGTCCAAAATGGTATCCAGGTTCCACCTGAATTAATATATTGTGTTTCCTGCCGTAGACAGGGATAAGTCTGAAGATAACGAGGGTTTTCTTTGCTCTCTGAACATGTTGGGTCTTTGAGTAACTATGTAGATAGGACCAAGGACTTACATAGGACAGATGACCTGTTGGTTCTCTACAATGTACACAAGAAAGACTGGCCAGCCCCTAAGCAAAGCATTGCTATATGGATTACATCTGTAATTCGCCAGGATGACATTGGGGCAGGACAGCCTGTCCCTGAAAATGTGAGGGTGCATTCCACTAGATTGGTGGGGTCCTCTTAAGCAGTGTATCATGGAGCCTCTGCTGAGCAAGGTACACACCTTCATAAGGATCTACAGATTTTATACTTTCGCTCTTTTGTTCCTGTTCGGTCTTTGTTCTTTCATGGTTATGCTCGTTAATTATTAAACAGATATATAAACTCTAATCTCTTTGAAATTAGACTGACACTTTTCCACCTGAGGCTATTCCTTATGAACAAGTTCTTTCACAACTTTATGTACCATAAAATTTCTACCCTTCTTACTGTAATCGCGGATTTACGAGCCTCAGTTTCATAACTGGAGAACTTCTAAATTCCCTGAAGAATCCCACTGTGACTGAGTATCTATCTTCAAATTCCATATTTATCAGAGAAATTGCTTAAATAGCACACAGATGAGCCTTTGTCCAAAGTACTCCTTCATCCAGGTTATACATTCAATAAACTGCTCAGGGGGCTAACTTTTTCCCTTGGCTTGAGAACTAAATTGTACAAAAGACCCCATCAGATTCGGCTGTTAAAGGTTTATCACAGACTCCACAAACTCGATGCTGTTGTACTTTGCTTTCCTTCCACAGACTCTACAAGAGTACTGAAAGGACAGGATATACCTATAGCTACAGTGCAACGTATGAACAAAAAAGGACAGCTAACTTGGGTGTTTTCCTAGCACGAGTCCTTTGACCGTTTTGGATTGGAGTCAGGTTCCATTCTGTGGCAGACATCTGGCCGTGAAATCACAGTAAAGGTGGTTCCAAGCCCTGTCTGCCTGGTCCTCCATTATGTGACCCGCCATGCACCAGAACAGAGCGTCGAGGTCAGTTATCTGGCGCAGTTTTGAAAATTTTGTAAAATTACTCCAGATCTGCTCCCGGGGTTAACGGACTCATAATCCCTTAGTAGGCAGCCCAGTCCTCGGCTCAAACCACGGATGTCGCCTCTCCGAGACCACAAAGGTGGTCCTGGAGATGTACTACACTATTAAAAATATGACAAACACTACCTTGACAAGAGACAGGAAGAGATGCAGAGGAAGAGAAGGCGCAGCATTATATACTGTCTGGGACATTTTTATTTAACCTGTCTACCTAAACTAGAAAGGAACTTGACAAATGTAATGGCTGCCATTGGAGAATTGAAGGGGATTCATGACATCTCTGGGTCCTAGTGAAGTAACATGCTGCATTTCCATGGACCGATACACTGCATGTAGGTGTCTACGATATAGAGCTCTATATGTAATCCTGCCTCCCCTATTATTAGTCACATTTACAGTATGAATTATTTCAGTAATGAATGTTTGGTTCTGTGTACATATTATGAATTATAAATACTGCCAATTATAGACCACAAAAACTCACCTGTTAGTTTGTGCTATCTGTATGGCCTGGATAGTATGATTGGGTTGAATGGTGTGTATTGTCTGAATAGGTTGTATGGTCTGGATTCCTTGGATAGTTTGAATGGGCTGGAGAGTCTGGATTGGCTGGATAGGCTGGTTTGCCTGGGCTTGCAGGTTTGGCAGTATAGGACGTAGAACAGGTGGCTGCTCGCTCGGCAATGGCGACGTCTGGCCAGATCCCGCCGAACCAGGGCGGAATGACGTACTTTTCTTCGCCACTTGCTTCTTCGACTGCGCCTGCTGTCTGTCAAGAGTGGAAACAATGGATAGGATTTATAAGCTACAGTTTACAAACCCTAACATACATTGTAACAATCTACGTGAAATCAACGCTTAAGCGCAGTTGGTGAACATCAACAGAAAACTCGTCGGATCCAATGACAGAACTGTACACGGCAGCCGTGATAGCAGAGGGAATTTTCTAAGGGAAAGGAGTCTGTCCTGTAATACTCCAGTTACCAAGAAGCGCTATACCAGTTCTTCTGTGTGCCCTAAGGCTTTGTGAAAGGAAATAGATTACACTGTTCTCTCACAAGAGACTCTGTAGAGGAGAAGTCTCATGGATGTTTAAACTCCAAACCATGTACCCAGAAGGTCTGAACGAAACTATGGAGTTTAATGATTGGTATTTGTAAACGGTTTTTAAATTTAATTTATTTTAATTTTATTTATTATTATTATCCAATTTTATTGTTATTAAACTTTTTTACTATTACTATATTTGTTTGTATGATGTGTTCAGAGTATATATTGATTCATTAATCTCATATGGCTGTGTTTGTGAATAAATGTTTCTTTGACAGATTATACATATGTATATATTCATACTAGTGTGAATGTAATTTACTAGTAATGGCTTGGAGTTCTAAGCTTTACTAATTGATATGCAGGTTTCATTAATTTAGTCCACTCAACACATGGATGTGATTAATCTGATGAACTTACCATTTCCTCTATAAAAAGACCACAAGATGAGAGTCAGTTATACTGCTTGAAAAAGTCTGCTCAGACAGACGAAACGCGTTGCAAGTTTACTCTCTACCTTATGAGTATGTGCTCATCCTTAGCCTCATTGTTATTATGAAGACTCTGTAACATTGTCTCTAAGAGGCATTATACTATTTGTATATTTAGAGGATCCACGTTTCTACATCTGATCTGCAGTCCGGATACTTTTCTGTGGTGCGCACCACACACAGGCACAGCCTGGATCAGAAAGCCGCTTATGCGGTCGGAGACAAGCCCATACCCAGGCACAGCCCGGACTCTAACAAGCTGCTTATACCACCGGATAGGTGTCCAGGATCTATATCTTTCTTGAGGCGGGTAAGCTCTACATTTTTATCTATGACCGGTAGAGTGGTGATTACTATATCAGTCGCACTAACCTTCTATACGGCGGATGAGCTGCATATGCTTACATCGCATTACTAGTTTACAAAACAGAAGTATGCAAAACATGTGTGAATTTATGTATCAATATATCTGTTTTATGGAACATTATTATCAGAACTAGCGAACTAATCCACTGGAAGAATAACAACTTGGAACGGAATCTGTGTTCATAATATCAAGAAACAACCATATATCAATCTGTTTGGTTGCGGATCTGTTCAAATTGTGGAATTATTTGAGTTTTCTCATGCATATGATATTCGCTGATTATATACCTATAGATCGCTTTATGTCTGTCAACAGCCATATGTGATAATATTTGGAATACTCTATTATTGTTTACATATGTATCCAGTTGAGAATCAGTTTGTTGGATAGCTGAATTTTCTGTCTGGTTTTTATTATATGTACATACTTTTTTATATATAAACATCATTTGCGCAATCTGTTTTTTGTATTATACTGTTCTCTTATGTAGACTAATAACAGCATAGGTCCTGGACACATCTTGTTTAGCACAAGACTAAAGCACAGAACCGTAAATCAGTATGGCAACAAATGTAGAAAAAAAAATATGACACAAATTCAGTCGCTCAAGGGTTCTGTCTAATCTGATCGGGTTTTAATCTTGTAGGATGAGGACATAAATGTGTCAGAGGTTTTTATCAGGTTTGCACCAAGTCTACAATCAGCCTGTACTAAGCAGGGTACAGTAGTTAGTCACCTTGTTGTGAGACCGGCAATATAAAAGATGTTGCTGTTTTCTATGAGGGTTTTACAAAGATTGCATGATTTAGTTAGTTGCAGTAATACAGTGTATATATCTGGCTACCAGAACGGAGGCCATTAAATAGAGGTTCCTATATCTGACTTCTGGGCTCATCCACAGTAGGCTAAACCAATATAAACACTTTCCTTTCTCAAGTACTCCACTACATGTGCCCATATACATTGAGACCATCAGAATCTCTGGCGAGACCGCTCGCTTAGATTTGCCTACACACGTTTGAAAAACGAAAAACAAAACAAGTCTCTATAGTACTTGAATATCTGGTGCCATTAGCACGGTCAGATGAGGTCATTGTCAAACATGATTTACCATCGCACACAGTCCTTGCCTTCAACCACCTTACACAAACAACTTTCCTCAACTGGAAATTGAGCAATAACCTACCCACCATTTAACACCGCATTAGGTTAGTTCATTTTACACTCCCTTTAAACGTTTTCATGTATAGAAACTAACTTGACAAGTTTTCCAAAATAAGACTGAATAGGCCTGATGCGTTTAATCCACAGTGCCTGTGGTTTAAACGTTTGCTGGCTCCTTTTGTCTATCTTTAATCTGGCATTTCTGTTGGTTCGCTATTTTTATTTAAAAAGGGGCTTTCCATTTAAAAATAAAGATTTATGTACTTACGTTAAATCCGCTTCTCTGATTCCGTCTGGGGGACACTGCTTACCATGGGTTGTGGAGGGGAGCTTGGGAGTTGGCACCTAACTAGTTAAACTTTAGTACTGCTGGCAGACCCCTTCCCTCTACAATCCCCCTGCCTCTTCCTGTCCAGTTAGTTTTAAAAAGCCCCAGGATAAAAAGGGCAGTCAAACAAGAGCACACAGAAGAAAAGCAGAAGGGAGGGATCGCAGTGTCCCCCAGACGGAATCAGAGAAACGGATTTAACATAAGTACATAAATCCTCTTTTCTCTTTCATCCGGTCTGGGGGACACTGCTTACCATGGGGACGTTCTAAAGCAGCCCCCTAAGGGTGGGACTACTCTGAAAATCCCGCTCGTAAAGCACTACGAGCGAAATCTGCATCAGCTGATGCAAAAACATTAAACTGATAAAATTTTGTAACGGTGTGGACAGAGGACCAGGTGGCTGCCCTGCAAAGCTGGTCTGCAGAAGCTCCATTCCTTGCTGCCCACGAAGCCCCTACCGATCTGGTGGAATGGGCTGCAAGTCTCTCCGGCACAGGACTGTTAGCCTTTATATATGCTTGTCTGATGGTAGACGTAATCCATCTTGCGATGGATTGTTTTGAGGCTGGCCAGCCTCTCTTATTAGCGTCATAAAGGACAAACAGAGAATCAGTACGTCTAATTTGGGAAGTTCTTTTGACATATATGCGGAGAGCCCTAACAGCATCTAACTTATCCATAGAATGATTATCTGAATGAGAAGATGAGAAAACCGGAACTACAATTTCCTGGTTAAGATGGAAAGCTGACACTACTTTAGGGACAAAAGAAGGAAGGGTCCTTAACACCGCTCTGTCCTCGTGGAAAACCAAATAAGGTTCTCGACAGGACAAGGCTCCTAATTCAGAAACCCTACGAGCTGATGCGATCGCCAAAAGAAAGAGGACCTTCCAGGTCAACCACTTTAAATCTGCCTCGCACAAAGGCTCAAATGGAGGCCCCTTGAGCATATCCAGTACCATGTTGAGATCCCATGGAGCTGTAGGAGGTACATAAGGAGGCTGTATGTGCAAGACTCCCTGAAGAAAAGTTCTAATATCTGGCAAATCAGCTAATTTCATATGAAAAAATACTGAAAGTGCCGATACCTGCACCTTTAGGGAACCTAATCTGAGACCTGCTTCCAGGCCCTCCTGAAGAAAAGCTAGCAGGCGAGGAATACGATAAGCGGACGAATTGCATGTCCTGTTTTCGCACCACCTAATGTAGGCCTTCCAAATCCTGTGATTGATGTTAGCTAGGAAACCTGTTTCATCTTGCATCTAAGTGTTAACTACACTGGAAGAAAAACCTCTAGACCTCCAGAGGCTGGCTTCAACAGCCATGCCGTTAAACTGAGCTGAGGTGAACTCTGGTGCTGGAATGGACCCTGCAGAAGAAGGTCGTCTCGATGCGGAAGGTGGACCCCTGGTCCTTCCGCCATGGACAATATGTCTGCGTACCACACTCGGCGCGGCCAAGAGGGAGCTACTAGTATTACTGGCAGACCGCCCTGCCTTACTCGTTTGAGGACGCGAGGAAGCATGGGAATTGGAGGAAACAGGTATCCCATCCTGTACTCCCATGACATAGTCATGACATCCACTGCCACCGCTAGGGGATCTCATGCCCTTGCGCAAAACCTTGGAACTTTCCTGTTGTGCCTGGAGGCCATGAGATCTATGTCCAGAAGACCCCACTTCCGAACCAGAGACTGGAAGACTTCCGGGTGGAGTAACCACTCCCCCGGCGTCATCTGGATTCGACTTAGATAGTCCGCCTCCCAGTTTTCTATACCTGGAATGAAAACTGCAGATATTGCTGGAACATATAGCTCTGCCCAAACCAATATTTGAGCTGCAATATCCATGGCAGCTGCACTCCTGGTTCCTCCCTGCCTGTTGACATATGCCACGGCCGTGGCATTGTCGGACTGAATTCTGACCGGGTGGCCCAGAAGAAGGGACTGTGCTCCCCTGAGGGCCAAGAGAATGGCCTTCAATTCTAAAACATTTATTGATAGCGCTGATTCCTGAACCGACCAAACGTCCCTGGAGTCGGAGGTGCAGGATTACCGCCCCCCAACCTTTCAGGCTGGCGTCCGTCGTAGCTATGATCCACGACCATGGAGCGAAGGATCTGCCCACTTTCAGGTGATCCTGAACCAGCCACCACTGAAGAGATTCTCTCGCCCTCGGAGATAGGGAGATCTTCTGAAGCTCCAGGTGTAGGTGTGATCCTGACCACTTCGACAATAGATCCCACTGGAAACATCGAGAATGGGCTCGACCGAAGGGAATGGTCTCGAAGGAGACCACCATCTTTCCGAGTAGCCTCATGCATAAATGCATTGAGGGGCTTGGGGAAGACAAAACCTGAGTAGTTACAGTCTGAATAGAGCTGATCTTTTCTACTGGGAGAAAGACTCTCTGTTTGCTGGTGTCCATGATGAGTCCCAGGAAAACCCTGCGCTGACACGGAACCATCTGGGATTTCTTTGACTTTATCAGCCAACTGTGGCCCTCGAGAACCGCCCGGGTGAGGGATAAATGATGAAGTAGGCAATTCTCTGAGGAAGCCTTGATGAGTAGGTCGTCCAAATAAGGAACAACCTGAACTCTCTGCAGGTGAAGACATGCTGCCATTATTGACATAATTTTCGTGAAGACCCTTGGCGCAGTTGAGAGGCCGAAGGGGAGGGCCCGAAACTGGTAGTGGAATGATCCCACCGAGAATCTGAGAAGGAACTGATGGTGGATCCAAATGGGAACGTGGAGGTATGCGTCCTTTATATCTATGGACGCCATATACTGATCCTTCTCTAGGCCGTTTATCACTGACCTCAGAGATTCCATCCGAAATCTGTCCACCCTTAAGTGAACATTGAGGCCCTTTAAGTTTAGGATGGGACGAAAGGAGCCGTCCGGCTTCTTGACTAGGAATAGGTTGGAATAGAAACCCCGACCTTTCTGGCAATCTAGAACTCTGCAGATGACCTTTTGAAGTAGAAGAGAAGCGACACAATCCTGTATAGCCTGTCTTCTTAATGGATCCCGGGGTAGCGGGGTCTGGAAGTAACACTGTGGAGCCGGGCCCAACAGGTCTATCCTGTACCCTTCTGAAATAATTCCCCGGATCCAAGGGTCTTGGGAGGACGCTGCCCACTGTTCCCAAAACAGAGACAGACGTCCCCCCACTGGTGCCCCCTGTGGTACAGGGTGGTCATCAGGACGCAGGCTTCTCCTGGGTCTTGGAGACCTGGCGCTTAGATGCAAACGAGGATCTTCCCCTAGTGGAGGAGCCTCGAGAATTAGATTGTCTGCCTCTAAAAGGACTGTACCCTATGAGAGGAGGTCCCCCGAAAGGGCTGACGGAAAGAGCTGCCCCGTGGGTTGCAGCTTTTGTAAGAATATACTGGCAAGGAAGTGCTTTTGCCTCCCGTTGCCTGTGAAATAAGGGTATCTAATTCCGGGCCAAACAAACCTGCTGCAGAAAACAGAATAGTTTCAACGGACCTTTTTGATTCCGCATCACCTTCCCAGGATTTCAGCCATAGCGTCCTTCTTGCTGAAATAGAGGCCGTCTGAATGGAAGAGGAAACCGCCGCTGAGTTCTGGGCTGCCTCATAAAAGGTACCCCGAAGCCTCCTTCAAATGCAGGGCTAGGGGAAGAAGTTCGGAGTCCTGTAAGGCCTCTGCCAGCTGGTCTGCCCATGCTTCCATGGCTCTAGCCACCCAAGCTGAGGCAAATGTAGGTCTGAAAGAAGAACCCGCAGCCGCAAAAATGGATTTAAGCTGGGATTCAACCTTGCGGTCATTGGCGTCCGGAAGGGACGCTGAACCAAGAGCTGGGAGTAAGGTATGCTTTGCCAAGCGGGCAATAGGGATATCCACCTTGGGAATAGTCTCCCAGCGAACCACCTCCTCCTCCTGTAATGGATACAGGGAGGAGAATCTCCTAGGAATAGAAAAACTTCTTTTAGGCTGCTTCCATGCCCCTTCAGCAATAACCCTAAGCTCAGCAGAAGGGGGAAAATGGCTGGCCTCTCTTATCCTTCTTAAAAAGACTTCTGTCTCTGGGGGTAAGATCCTCCGGCTCTGTGAGATCCAACGCCTGTCTAACCGCTAAAACCAAATCATTAACAAATTAGCTTTTGGGATTGTCTTCCTGTTCCAATAGGTGTAATTGGTCAGGATCCGAATAAATTTCCCCCTCTTCCTCAGAGCCTTCTTCAGAGTCTGATAGGACCATAAGGGGATTTACTGATCTAGGTCTCTTTCTTTTAGCAGGCGGGGTATTCGAGGAATCAAGCAACTGGTTAAGCTTGTTCAAACCCTTTAAAAAAGCTGTAGACCATGCCGGTTCTGTAAGAACAGGGGCTGGGTCAGGCTGTAGTGAGGAAGGTCCCGGCAAACCCGCTGCACTCGAACCTGAGGAAGCTGGGAGGTCTGACTGTGGATTAGCATTATTAGCCACCGACGTTGCTACAGTAGTTAGCAACTGATTTGATTGAAAAACCATCTGAGCTAAGGAGGAAACAGACTGTGTCAGGGAGGCTACCCAGGCCGGTTCCTCCGTCGGTGGGGCTGAAACCTGCTGGGTGTGTGCAGTGGGAACCCCTGCTTCGCATGCAGAGCAGAGCGCCAAAGGGTCCTTCTGGCCACAAGGTAATTTTACATGACACCTTGAGCATGTGAAGTATTTTGCCATGGGGCCCTTTCCCTTATCTATCATTCTTATAAAGGAAGGCACACCAAACACACAGAGTAAAATATAACTAGCTGATTAACAGAGAAAAAAATTGGAGAGAGAGAGAGAATATATATATATATATATCTGAAGAACAGAGATAAAAAACAAGTAATCAACTGATCTTTATATAAAAGTTGTACTTGTAATAGTTAAACACCACCAATTATATAAGCCAGTAGGAGACTATAATGTAAATCCTACTAGCCCAGTTATTAAAGCATTAGATAAGTGTTCAATTAAAGGTGATACTTAGCCCATAGGCCACAAAAAGGGAGAAGTCCAACAGCAGTTTGTCCTGTGCCTGCTCCCTCCGTTCTGTTCACTCTTCCCGGGCTTCTCTTGGCGCCAGAAGGCTGGAAAAGACCATCTCTCTGGAAGGAGGGGGGAACTCTATGCTTTAGCTCCCCCCCTTCAGTAACTGCCGTCTCTGCAGCTATCCCAAAAAATAAAAGGAACATGTCTGCTTTTAACGGCTTGAAGCGTGGCAGAGTACTGGAGACCTCTAGGACAGAGGTCTCCGCAGCGAAAGATACCCGACACCCCCCTCCTATGTATGAGGGGGGAATCGTGGTATAGCCCCCTTTCCTCCTTCTCCGTAGCGCCGACTGTAAAAACTAAAATTGCCGCCGGCGTCTGTCAGTTGCCGATAACCGGCCTGTAATGGCAGCGCCGGTTATCGGGGAGGCTGGAGGAGTGACAGCGGTCCGTGAGACCGCTTGTCGCTCTTCAATCAGGCACACATCTTCCATCTCCCCAGTCTCTGCCAGTGATAGCCGCTGGCTCTCATCTGGCAGGGGAATGCCTGCGCTGCCCTGCTGTGAGTGTGTTCTCTATAGTAGAACACACTCCAGCGCTGCTACTGCTGAAAGGAAAAAATTGAAAATACAAATAAAAGAAAGTAAATACATTAAAATTTACGCTAAGCACTAAAACACTGCCCCAACTCCAGGGCACCTAAAAAAAACTGGACAGGAAGAGGCAGGGGGATTGTAGAGGGGAGGGGTCTGCCAGCAGTACTAAAGTATAACTAGTTAGGTGCCAACTCCCAAGCTCCCCTCCACAACCCATGGTAAGCAGTGTCCCCCAGACTGGATGAAAGAGAAATTGAATTTAAGCACACCCCTCCATTCCCATTACACTCATGTGATCTCTGCTGCTTGCTTTACTTAAAGAGAACCCAGTACTGAAATATAGCTGGACCTTCAGTGCTGATGACAAACGTCAGCACTGAACCTACAGATTGATCAGACAACGCTTTTACTCAAAGGCACCTGATGATTAAAAGGGAAGAGGTTTGGTTAAAATCAATATTAATGTGGAAAACCTTTCATTTAAACTCCCCTGTATTAATTTGCCAAAAAGACAACTGGTAATTATCTTCGTGGTCATAAACAAATTACTTTCTGTATAAATATAATTATTTAAATGATGTTTTCTTTATGCTTCACAGTCAATGTGTAATTGTGTTGCACATCTCTCTCTAGCACTTACATTTGTCTTCTTATTACCTCTACACTGTTTATACAGGTGTGTCGACCTTTAACTATCCTTTCAGCCCTAATTAACTTACACTGCATGAGATTGAGTAATGTGCTCCAAATACAACCCAGTTAGTCTTAGGACATAACAAACAAGTATTCTTGGCTGTGCACGCATTACTGATAGACTTGTACACAAGACACCAAGCTTCATGTGCTTCATGAGTTGGTGCTTGTTAAACGGGTGACTGCACAACGCGAGGACATGTCAATCTCTTTCTTGTCAAATTTTGAGGATAGTTTAAAATAGTTAATAGTGAATTAATAATTCCTAGTTAAAAACAAAAAAAAACAAAAAAACAAAAGTAATCAACTAGTTGCTATTCACAGTTTCTTAAGTGTAAAATTATGAAGGTTGGATACTGGTTTGCTAGAGCCTGCCTCTCTGGGGGTAGCTCTGTGTTTGGTGATCAAAGGATAGAACACTGGAGGGAAAGGAGGTGGTTAGAAAATGTTTACGTAAAAACCATTATTCGCATATCTATATATGCAGACAATATTTCAGTACTGAACAGTCACTTTCTTCAGGGACGGCACAGACCGTTTCTTAGTTTCCACAGGCCCCATCCAGTGCATTTGTGCCTCTATCTGTTACAGGAAAAAAAAATGATGGTCTCAGAAATCAGCACACCCCGTTGTATGCAAAAGTTTATGGATCCGTGGTAAAAATTGCATGTTTACTGGATTTCTACGTGAAAAGAGGTTACCACAACCAGTTGAGGAGAAATATAAACAGGAAATATTTCTGCAAGGACATAATTGTGCACAATTACTATTTGGTGAATTTAAGTTATTGAGGAAAAACCCGCTGAATGTGGCATGTACAAACGTTTGGGCATCTTATGAGTCAGTAGTTTGTAATACCTCCTTTGGCATTAATCACAGATATCAAATTAAATTTCATGGCTGATTTTGAGACGTTTCAGATCGTCGTCTTGCCTAAATATCCAACCTACTTTCAGCTTCAATTTCTTCACGGACAGGATTTTATGAGACTTCGTTAAATCCAATTTTCCTTCCATCCATACATTACCCGTACCGCTGGCTGTCACATATCCCGAAAGCATAATATATCCACTTCCATGGGTAACGGTTGGCGAGGTGCTCTTTCCTTCAAATGAGTCCCCTGAAGGCCGGTTTTGTGAAAACAGAGCCCACCTGAACTTAGGGGATCAGTGTAGGCTCGTGAGCTGGCTCGGTATCTCCGTGCGTCCTCGGATTTGAATCGAGGCAAAACGTCATTGTTGCGTTGTCGAGTTTCGTGGGTTTTGGATTCCATAAGTACCTCCCTCCCCAGGAGATCCAGCGCCATTGCTCACACAGAAACAGGAGGGGTAGCAGTGTTCTTGTCACTCTCCAGAGCCATTGCTCAGTGGCATTGCTCATACAGAAACAGGAGAGGTAGCAGTGTTCTTGTCACTCTCCAGTGTCATTGCTCAGTGGCATTGCTCATACAGAAACAGGAGAGGTAGCAGTGTTCTTGTCACTTGACAAAATTGACTGGAAATTAATGTTATTGAGGTTAATAATAATGTAGGAGGAAAAAAAGAGCCAAATTATGTGATTTTAGTAAAAAAAAAAAAGCAAAAAATCGGGACTCAAAACCAACACGCGAGGCCGGTTTTGCAAAAATCAAAACACAAAGTTAATCCAGATCTAAAACCAAAACACTGGGGTCAGTGAACATCTCTACTTTATACTTTGGAAATCTATATTTACGATTAAAGGCAGTTCTATCGGAGATTTTTCTGGGTCTTCCAGATCTTGCATTGACCTAAACAGTTCCTCTTAACTTCCATTTTTTTTTTTAATGGTGTCTCTAACGGTGAAAATTTCACGCTGGGCATTGTAAGAGTCAAATATCTTATGTTCAAATCCTCCCTCGGCTGCTTAGAGTAGCCCACGGTTCTGGAGAGTAGGCACAACATCTGGAGAGGTTAGGTCACAATAGTTCTTTAACCCTGGAATTATATTCACCTGGCCTATTGAGTCTATCACTTTTTGAGGCCTTGAGATAAAAAATAAAAGTATAAATAAAGTGGAAAGATGCCCAAAGTTTGCAAATGCAACATTATCAGTTTTATTCTTTTTTTTAGAATTGGGTAGATTTAGTTTCATGGAGAGCAAACAGACTTACTCTGTGTCGATAAGTTGTGGTGACGGGATTGACTGAGGAGAGGTTGGCGCTGTTGGTTTAAATGGAGATTCGCTCCCGGTTAGGTCATGTGTGTACTGTACTACTGGCCCTTTACTCCGCACTGCACCTATAAATATACAGAAAGGTACAGGTTATTGTTTCTACCTCCTGGTAGACGTAAGGTCTTATAAAGAGTTCTTATGAACATCTCCTGGGAAAGACTCACCCACATTAGGGCGCGTTCGCTGCTGTCCTGCTTGCTTCTTCTCTTGGGTGGAAGCTGTGGAAGTCTTCATGCTGAACATGGGCTCCAAACGGGTGGACCCTCGATAGATCCACTCACAGCGCTTGTCATCCTGAAACAAGCAGAGTATACTTATTCAGACCCCTGTATACATAAGCTTAATGATATTTCTTACCCATACAACAATTTTGTGCTCAAAATTAAGGCTTTTTTTCGCGGAAAGAATGGGATATTTACACATTATATTACATCTATTTCAGTGAAGCCAATTGGGAGACAGACTAATTGTGGTACAGTTACTCTAAGAGGTAATCTACTATATATCTTTCAGAGAAATCTCCTATTCCTAACATTATACGGCTAGTGTTCGGTAAACTCTTTTAATTTAAAACTGTAGGAAAAGGAGCCAACAACTATAATCTTAAAGAAACTGATGCTAATAGACACAAACAACATGCTAAAAAAAGCACCTTCAAATTGTATTCATTCCCCAGAGGCCCTTGATCTGAACTTCTTAATTACCGTTGCAAAAATAGATTTAACTGTAATTGTAAAGACCCCATTCTATCCTCCTGAGAAGGTAGGAAAGTATACTTTGATGAGGGTTTGCAACATGCAGCAACTTTCTGCAGATATATGACCTATACATAAGAAAAAAGAGGATTTATGTACTTACGTTAAATCCGTTTCTCTGATTCCGTCTGGGGGACACTGCTTACCATGGGTTGTGGAGGGGAGCTTGGGAGTTGGCACCTAACTAGTTAAACTTTAGTACTGCTGACAGACCCCTCACCTCTACAATCCCCCTGCCTCTTCCTGTCCAGTTAGTTTTAAAAAGCCCAAGGATAAAAAGGGCAGTCAAACAAGAGCACACAGAAGAAAAACAGAAGGGAGGGATCGCAGTGTCCCCCAGACGGGATCAGAGAAACGGATTTAACGTAAGTACATAAATCCTCTTTTCTCTTTCATCCGGTCTGGGGGACACTGCTTACCATGGGGACGTTCTAAAGCAGCCCCCTAAGGGTGGGACTACTCAAAATCCCGCTCGTAAAGCACTACGAGTGAAATCTGCATCAGCTGATGCGAAAACATTAAACTGATAAAATTTTGTAAAGGTGTGGACAGAGGACCAGATGGCTGCCCTGCAAAGCTGGTCTGCAGAAGCTCCATTCCTTGCTGCCCACGAAGCCACTACCGATCTGGTGGAATGGGCTGTAAGTCTCTCCGGCACAGGACGGTTAGCCTTTATATATGCTTGTCTGATGGCAGACGTAATCCATCTTGCAAAGGATTGTTTTGAGGCTGGCCAGCCTCTCTTATTAGCGTCATAAAGGACAAACAGTGTCAGTACGTCTAATTTGGGAAGTTCTTTTGACATATATGCGGAGAGCCCTAACAGCATCTAACTTATCCATAGAATGATTATCTGAATGAGAAGATGATGAGAAAACCGGAACTACAATTTCCTGGTTAAGATCGAAAGCTGACACTACTTTAGGGACAAAAGAAGGAAGGGTCCTTAACACCGCTCTGTCCTCGTGGAAAACCAAATAAGGTTCTCGACAGGACAATGCTCCTAATTCAGAGACCCTACGAGCTGATGCGATAGCCAAAAGAAAGAGGACCTTCCAGGTCAACCACTTTAAATCTGCCTCGCACAAAGGCTCAAATGGAGGCCCCTTGAGCAAATCCAGTACCATGTTGAGATCCCATGGAGCTGTAGGAGGTACATAAGGAGGCTGTATGTGCAAGACTCCCTGAAGAAAAGTTCTAATATCTGGCAAATCAGCTAATTTCATATGAAAAAATACTGAAAGTGCCGAAACCTATACCTTTAGGGAACGTAATCTGAGACCTGCTTCCAGGCCCTCCTGAAGAAAAGCTAACAAGCGAGGAATACGAAAAGCGGACGAATTGCATGTCCTGTTTTCGCACCACCTAATGTAGGCCTTCCAAATCCTGTGATAGATGCAAGATGAAACAGGTTTCCTAGCTAACATCAAAGTGTTAACTACACTGGAAGAAAAACCTCTAGACCTCCAGAGGCTGGCTTCAACAGCCATGCCGTTAAACTGAGCTGAGGTGAACTCTGGTGCTGGAATGGACCCTGCAGAAGAAGGTCGTCTCGATGCGGAAGGTGGACCCCTGGTCCTTCCGCCATGGACAATATGTCTGCGTACCACACTCGGCGCGGCCAAGAGGGAGCTACTAGAATTACTGGCAGACCGCCCTGCCTTACTTGTTTGAGGACGCGAGGAAGCATGGGAATTGGAGGAAACAGGTATCCCAACCTGAACTCCCATGACATAGTCACGACATCCACTGCCGCCGCTAGGGGATCTCTTGCCCTTGCGCAAAACCTTGGAACTTTCCTGTTGTGCCTGGAGGCCATGAGATCTATGTCCGGAAGACCCCACTTCTGAAGCAGAGACTGGAAGACTTCCGGGTGGAGTGACCACTCCCCCGGCGTCATCTGGATTCGACTTAGATAGTCCGCCTCCCAGTTTTCTATTCCTGGAATAAAGACTGCTGATATTGCTGGAACATATAGCTCTGCCCAAACCAATATTTGGGCAGCTATATCCATGGCAGCTGCACTCCTGGTTCCTCCTTGCCTGTTGACATATGCCACGGCCGTGGCATTGTCGGACTGAATTCTGACCGGGTGGCCCTGAAGAAGGGACTGTGCTCCTTTGAGGGCCAAGAGAATGGCCTTCAATTCTAATACATTTATTGATAGGGCCGATTCCTGAACCGACCAACGTCCTTGGAGTCGGAGGTGCAGGATTATCACCCCCCCCCAACCTTTCAGGCTGGCGTCCGTCGTGGCTATGATCCATGACCATGGAGCGAAGGATCTACCCACTTTCAGGTGATCCTGAACCAGCCACCACTGAAGAGATTCTCTCGCCCTCGGAGATAGGGAGATCTTCTGAAGTTCCAGGTGTAGGTGTGATCCTGACCACTTTGACAATAGATCCCACTGGAAACATCGAGAATGGGCTCGACCGAAGGGAATGATCTCGAAGGAGACCACCATCTTTCCGAGTAGCCTCATGCATAAATGCATTGAGGGGCTTGGGGAAGACAAAACCTGAGTAGTTACAGTCTGAATAGAGCTGATCTTCTCTACTGGGAGAAACACTCTCTGTTTGCTGGTGTCCATGATGAGTCCCAGGAAAACCCTGCGCTGACACGGAACCATCTGGGATTTCTTTGAATTTATCAGCCAACCGTGGCCCTCGAGAACCGCCCAGGTGAGGGATAAGTGATGAAGTAGGCAATTCTCTGATGAAGCCTTGATGAGTAGGTCGTCCAAATAAGGAACGACCTGAACTCCCTGCAGGTGAAGACATGCTGCCATTATTGACATAATTTTCGTGAAGACCCTTGGCGCTGTTGAGAGGCCGAAGGGAAGGGCCCGAAACTGGTAGTGGAATGATCCCACCGAGAATCTGAGAAGGGACTGATGGTGGATCCAAATGGGGACGTGGAGATATGCGTCCTTTATGTCTATGGACGCCATATACTGATCATTCTCTAGGCCGTTTATCACTGACCTCAGAGATTCCATCCGAAATCTGTCGACCCTTAGGTGAACACTGAGGCCCTTTAAGTTTAGGATGGGACGAAAGGAGCCGTCCGGCTTCTTGACTAGGAACAGGTTGGAATAGAAACCCCGACCTTTCTTGCAATCTGGAACTCTGCAGATGACCTTCTGAAGCAGAAGAGAAGCGACACAATCCTGTATAGCCTGTTCTCTTAATGGATCCCGGGGTAGCGGGGTCTGGAAGTAACACTGTGGAGCCGGGCCCAACAGGTCTATCCTGTACCCTTCTGAAATAATTCCCCGGATCCAAGGGTCTTGGGAGGACGCTGCCCACTGTTCCCAAAACAGAGACAGACGTCCCCCCACTGGTGCCCCCTGTGGTACAGGGTGGTCGTCAGGACGCAGGCTTCTCCTGGGTCTTGGAGACCTGGCGCTTAGATGCAAACGAGGATCTTCCCCTAGTGGAGGAGCCTCGAGAATTAGATTGTCTGCCTCTAAAAGGACTGTACCCTATGAGAGGAGGTCCCCCGAAAGGGCTGACGGAAAGAGCTGCCCCGTGGGTTGCAGCTTTTGTAAGAATATACTGGCAAGGAAGTGCTTTTGCCTCCCGTTGCCTGTGAAATAAGGGTATCTAATTCCGGGCCAAACAAACCTGCTGCAGAAAACAGAATAGTTTCAACGGACCTTTTTGATTCCGCATCACCTTCCCAGGATTTCAGCCATAGCGTCCTTCTTGCTGAAATAGAGGCCGTCTGAATGGAAGAGGAAACCGCCGCTGAGTTCTGGGCTGCCTCATAAAAGGTACCCCGAAGCCTCCTTCAAATGCAGGGCTAGGGGAAGAAGTTCGGAGTCCTGTAAGGCCTCTGCCAGCTGGTCTGCCCATGCTTCCATGGCTCTAGCCACCGAAGCTGAGGCAAATGTAGGTCTGAAAGAAGAACCTGCAGCCGCAAAAATGGATTTAAGCTGGGATTCCACTTTGCGGTCATTGGCGTCCGGAAGGGACGCTGAACCAGGAGCTGGGAGTAAGGTATGCTTTGCCAAGCGGGCAATAGGGATATCTACTTTGGGAATAGTCTCCCAGTGAACCACCTTTTCCTCCTGTAATGGATACAGGGAGGAGAATCTCCTAGGAATAGAAAACCTTCTTTTAAGGCTGCTTCCATGCCCCTTCAGCAATAACCCTAAGCTCAGCAGAAGGGGCAAAATGGCTGGCCTTTCTCTTATCCTTCTTAAAAAGACTTCTGTCTCTGGGGGTAAGATCCTCCGGCTCTGGGAGGTCCAACGCCTGTCTAACCGCTAAAACCAAATCATTAACAAATTGGCTTTTGGGATTGTCTTCCTGTTCCAATAGGTGTAATTGGTCAGGATCCGAATAAATTTCCCCCTCTTCTCAGAGCCTTCTTCAGAGTCTGATAGGACCATAAGGGGATTTACTGATCTAGGTCTCTTTCTTTTAGCAGGCGGGGTATTCGAGGAATCAAGCAACTGGTTAAGCTTGTTCAAACCCTGTAAAAAAGCTGTAGACTATGCCGGTTCTGTAAGAACAGGGGCTGGGTCAGGCTGTAGTGAGGAAGGTCCCGGCAAACCCGATCCACTCGAACCTGAGGAAGCTGGGAGGTCTGACTGTGAGTTAGCGTTACTAGCCACCGAAGTTGCTACAGTAGTTAGCAACTGATTTGACTGAAAAACCATCTGAGCTAAGGAGGAAACCGACTGTCAGGGAGGTCACCCAGGCCGGTTCCTCCGCCGGTGGGGCTGAAACCTGCTGGGTATGCGCAGTGGGAACCCCTGCTTCGCATGCAGAGCGCCAAAGGGTCCTTTTGCCCACAAGGTAATTTTACATGACATTTTGAACATGTGAAATATTTTGCCATAGGGCCCTTTCCCCTATCTGACATATTAATAAAGGAAAGCACACCAAACACACAGATTAAATAGTTAATTAACTGTATTGGAGAGATAGAGAGAGTAATGCAGGGAGAGAACAGAGTGAATAACAAGTAATCGCCTAATCTTGGTAATAAAAGTTGTACTTGTAAAAAAATTTAAGCACAAATTACACATATATATATATATATATATATATATATATATATATATATATATATATATATATATAGGCAAGTAGGGAGACTATAATGTAAACCCTTACTAGCCCAGTTGTGCACGACAAAACAGATAATGTGTTTAAATAAACAGATACTTAGCCCAAGGGCCACAAAGGGGAGAAGTCCAACAGCAGTATCCTGTGCTTGCTCCCTCAGCTCTGTCTACTCTTCCCGGGCTTCTCTTGGCGCCAAAAGGCTGGGAAAGACCAACTCTCTCTCTGAAGGGGGGGAAGCTCTATGCTTTAGCTCCCCCCCTTCTGTAATGCTGTCCCTGCAGCATCTCTTTATTGTAAAAAATAGAAAAAACGGATATCTTGTGGCAGATTAATGGAGACCTTTAAGATAGAGGTCTCCGCAGCGAGATACCCGACGCGCCCCCCCCTTATGAGGGGGGAATCTTGGTATAGCCCCCTTCCTCCTCCACTGTCGACGGAGCCCGGAGATTAAAAAAAGTAAATGGCCGCCGACATCCTGAACATCCGATAACCGGCGCTTTATGCCTGTAATGGCAGCGCCGGTTATCGGGGAGGCTGGAGGAGTGACAGCAGTCCCTGAGACCGCTTGTTCACTCCTCAATCTGGCATCCATTCTTCCATGTCCCTGTCAGTGAGAGCCGCTGGCTCTCCTGACAGGGGAATGCCTGCGCTGCCCAGCTGTGAGTGTGTTCTCTATAGTAGAACACACTCCAGCGCTGCCACCTAAAAAGAAATGAAATACATAAAGAAAAGAAATAAAAGTTATTAAATTAAAGCTAGCACTAAATACACTGCCCAACTCCTGGGCACCTAAAAGAAACTGGACAGGAAGAGGCAGGGGGATTGTAGAGGGGAGGGTTCTGTCAGCAGTACTAAAGTTTAACTAGTTAGGTGCCAACTCCCAAGCTCCCCTCCACAACCCATGGTAAGCAGGGCCGGATTAACCCGAGGTCTAACTGGGCTATAGCCCAGGGGCCTCGGGCATCCAGGGGGCCCTTCAAACTCCTCAGCAGCATTATTGATCGGTCGGGGGCGGGGGCGCCCCCGGCCCGATCGATGCTGCTGAGTACTGTCAGTGCAGTCCTCCGTCCCGGCGCTCTGTAGTCTACTTACGCGAGATCTCCTCAGTAAGGAGCTTACAGCGCGCCGGGACGGAGGACTGCACTGACAGGTAAGTGCTTGGGGGGGTCCTCGCGGGGGGTGGGGGGCGGCGGACGGCTCACATTGGGGGCCTCGCGGGGAATGGAGGGCCCCTTAGCCCAGGGGCCTCCATTCGCTTAATCCGGCCCTGATGGTAAGCAGTGTCCCTCAGACCGGATGAAAGAGAAATCTTTATAATTAGCACTGAAGTGTTAATTATTCTGTCTCTAAAAGCAGGGGTGTAGCCTGAGTTAGGGTTACTTAATGGCCATGGGAAATAAAACGTAAAATAAGTACAGGAGATACATGCAGAAACGTAATACACCCAGATCCGGGACCTCTATATGATAAGGTAATGAAAGCATGTTCTTACCAAGAATAAAATCTTCACCAGGCTCCCGTCTACTTCTTCCACCTTGGACTTCCACCAGGTGCCCTCCCACTCTGTCTTGATCAGCTGACCGCTTTTGAGCAGAACCATTGGCCGGTTGGGGTAGGCCGTGACATACTCCTCAACAAAGTCTCGACAGGGAACATCTTCAATGTCCTCCCAAGATTTGCTGACTGGGAGGGAGGTGGAACAAAATACTTGTGACCATCGCATGTAAGCATCAACAATTACCCACCGTCAGCATTTCATAATCAGTCTAACTTAACATGGATATCCTAAAATTAAACCTTCCTACAACAGCTCCGTGCATGTTCTCCGATTGCAAGAGTAACAAAACACTTGCAAGTCCCACTTACAGAAACCTCCACCATGAACAAACTTCTTACAAATGCCTTCTTAACAATGTACCACTTTGCGATTAACGTGCATTGTCCTCTGGATGATAGTCTCAGCTAGGCTGTCTGCCACCTCCCCTTTTAGTCACTATTACTGAAGTCCAATGAGGAAGGCTACTTCTTAAAGATGTGCCACTAACACAGGAAGAACCGAGATGGTCTAAAACATATTGCCCTGTCTACCTTTTAACAGACAGGGCCTCATGCCAGGCTTTATAAATGCCTATGTGTCCGGCTACTATCTCCTATTTTACAGTTAACATCTGTCTCCAGCTGTGATGTGTTATGTCCAGTGTAAGGTGTAACCAGAAAGTAAGATTGTAAAACTCACGTGGTCTGCAGACAGGGTACAGTTCTGATTGGGTGACGTATGAAGCGTAGCCGTCATCAAAGAAGATCAGAAATCTAAGAAACAGTAGTCGACATATTAACCATGTACAAACGCTCATGGTCTAGCCAAAAATGCAGGTGGTCAACGGTAGGGCCACAAACTGCAATCCTGTCACCATCTATCGGCAATTCTAACCTTTGGCCAACTGTTCAGATTTGGACAGTCATATAAAGGGCCAATAGAACGAACCCCATTATTCTGTCACCAGGTTCAATGACAAGATCACAAGGCGCAGTTAGGCGCACACGTTCTGACAACTTCCAGTCAGTCGTGCAACTTACGCCAAGGGGGTAGTCAGTGCACAAGTACTAACCAGTTAAGAGTTTGTTATAGAAGGAAAAAAGATGCAGTTTTTGTTTGTTTTTTTTAAATTAAGAGATGGGGAAAACTATCCACACAGAACACAAGTGACAAGCTTACCGGAATAAAAGAAAAACAAATATCAAAGCAAGATCACAGCCTAAAAAAAACCTTCTAACTCACACATTACACACTGTACACACACAGTGGGTTTGTACTTTTGACCGTAAGCTCCCTCCTGAGTGTTCTGAACATTCCCAGCTGTAGTAATCAAGTAATGGTTCAACTTAAACATTCTTGTAGAAGTGCTCAGAACACACTCAAATGTATTTTTAAGGCTTTGCATGCAGATCCTTTCCAGGATTAAAAAAGAATGGGGGTTGGTTACAGGTGTGGAAGGCTTTAAAGAGACATTACCTCATTTTATTCTTGTTGCTGGGAGGCTCAGCTACAATTCCGGCATACAGCCAGACTTGGTTCCCATCTTTGTACTTGGCCACCACCCTGCTGCCTACAAACAGCTTTTCAGGTGCGGGTGGGTAGTCGTATGCGATGTGGTTCCCAGACAGCAGGCTCTTCCCTTTGTTGTCAAACTTCACTTTGTACTTTTTACCTGGCCCTAAGAAGAACAAACAGGTTACAACATATAAGTAGATATTAAGTACTGGCTGTATTCCATACCAAAGACAACAAACAGGTAGGAAACACTTTCAAATTAAAAACATCCATTCTGCATACAAAGTTGTGATTTTAATTATGAACACCGACTATGCTACAGGATGCCTGTAACCACAATATTTGGTATGTGGTGGTGTTGCTTTGACGTACCAACTCATGTAGACTGTGAAAGTAGCAGCACCCCACATTCACTTGTATGGCTCAAAATCCCGTTTCAATATTTAGAAAGTAACTTCTGTTCTTAGTGCACAATACAGATGAAAACCTACTGGTTCCAATAACCCTATGGTGAACTTTTTGAACTTCCCTTAAATTCTTTTACTTGAATCTAGGAGGGGATACTGGAACTTTGGGATATAGAGTGCTTTGACAGTAGCTTGGGCACTTTAAATTAACAGGCAAAAAACTCAAGCTTCTCCCCCTCTATGTCGTCACTGGCTGCCCGAGACCCCAGTATTCTTCTAACAAAGCCCCACAGGACAGAGCCAGGAGTATAGAACCCAAAACAATAGAGGACAATAGTCACCAACGAGCACAAACATCCTAGCAAGAACAGTGAAAACGCTAAGAACCAGAACAAAGCGTATAAGGGGAGAGTGTCCAGTGTCCCCCATTGCATTCAGAGAAAAGGATTTAACACAATTATCCCTGGTGGACACTGGATGTCCCAAAGATGTCCCTAAAGTAGAATATGCTCCGACGTTCCGTTGCGCAGCACCTTACATCCAAAAATGGCGTCTTTGAAGTATTAAATCTGTAGAACTTCATGAAGGTGTGCACTGAAGACCAGGAAGCCGCCCGGCAGAAGTCAGGTGGAGCAACGCCCTCGAGGCAACCACCCATCTAGTGGAGTGTGCACGTACATTTGCAGGGACAGGCTTGTCCGGCCCCAGGGTAAGCCTGTCCTTACTAAAGTAATGGTCCTTTTAGATGCTGGTCAACCGCTCTTGTTGACATTATAAAGGACCAACAGGTCATCTGTCCTACACAAATCCCTGGTCCTATATACAAAGGTCCTCAAAGTCCCAACAACTTACAGAAAGCATAAATGTAAGCCAATAACCAAGTAATCCAGCAAGCAATCAATTCTGTTTACGATGTCCACAACAGGTCGTCGGTCCCTATTTCCTGGCTCTATGTACAAAGGCCAGAATCACAATGTCCTCATTCAGATTGAACTTTAAGACCATCTTAGGCTCAAAAGAAAGGTTTAGACTCAAGGACAGCCCTGTCCTAAAGGAAAATGAGAAAGAGACCTACAAGACAGAGGTATCAGCTCCAAATCTCTCCTAACAGTGGAGATACCGATCAGGAAGGGAGTCTTCCAGATACGGAACTTTAACACTAAAATCAATGGTTTGAAAGGAGAATACGATACGGCTGTTTGAGGGGAGGGGGTGTATGGTAACTGCACTTGCATCACTCCCTGCAAGAAGGTCTACACTTCAGGTAAAATAGCCAGTTTTAAAACAAAGAACAGAAGAACACTGAAGAACCTGAGCTTCCTATTGCAAACTGCAGCTTTAAATAGTTCCACCACGGAACTTAAATGGTTAAAAAAAAAGTAGATAAAGGGCAATGAATGTCATGTAAAATCATGCTTAAGGGGGAGTATGTATGCAACATTAACAAAGCCTTCACTTTCCAGCATTTAATACAGGCACATTTAGGGGGTAAATTCAATTAGCCGCGATGTTCTGAGGAACACGGCGGATGCACATTTTTACCACTACTATGGTAAAATCTCTGCTTATTTTTCCTTGCACCTCTATGGGGTGTGAGGAAAAATCAGCGGAGAATTCTGTCCTCAGAAGACCGTGGCTAATTGAATTCCCCCCTTAATTTGATTATCTAAAAACATTTTGCGAAATTAAGAAGAGGATTTTTACTCACCGTGGGGGACACTGCGTTACATTAGGGTATAGTAGGTGGACTAGGAGTTTAGGCACATATGATACTTGTTGAAGACACTCTCTTCCCAGAGGAGGGGCACAGTAAGGGAACAGGAAACTCAGTTTTGTATAACCAAGCGAAGAAGAAAGGCCAACAAGGCAAAAACCAGAACCAGGTAACTTAAACAGAACCAGAGCAAAGGGAGGGTGCACAGTGTCCCCCAATGGAGTGAGAAACGTTTTCGTAATTAGACGTTCCATACTCCATGCTACCATCCTCTCCAATTGTCAAGTGGATGTCATTGCACAAATTTACAACTGATGGTGAGGGATCCAAATGAATCCCTCCCCTAGAAATGTATAATCCTCTAACTTCTGATCCAGCCTATCTACCCAAGCTCCTAAGTGAATATTCAATATTGTGTTTATTTCTCCCCCTCATGGGGATAAGGCGGATATATATTTACACATATGTTGTGTGGTTAGATATACAATGCTCCCCACTATGTACCCCCTCTTTATTTGTACCACCCCTTCCCCATACTTTTAAAACCTTAATAAAAACTATTAACGTAAAAAAACAACCCTCTTTTCTTTTTCCTACCATTGTGGAACCACACTTTACATTGGGGACATACCAAAGCTGCCCCTAAGGGAGGGCTTGCTCTGGAACAGCTGCGTGCAAACATCTTGCGCCCAAAGCTCGCATCCGCAGATGCAAAGCCCTGCAACCTGTAGAACTTGTAAAAAGTATGGACAGAAGACCACGTCGTCGCTTGGCACAACTGCTCCGCCAAAGCGTCATGACCCGCCGCCCAAGATGCGCCCACAGCCCTGGTGGAATGAGTCTTCAAAGTCTCCGACACAGGGCGACAGGCACAGACATAGGCCAAACGAAGGGTGGAAGTGATCCAGCGAGCAATGCACTGCTTTGAGGCAGGCCAACCCCTCTTATGTGTGTCAGAGGATAAAAAGGTTGTTCGTCTTTCGGACAGAAGATGTTCGATCAACATAACACTGGAGGGCACGAATAACGCCCAACAAAGGTAGGATCTCATCCAAAGATGATGAAGAAGGATGGAATGTTGGAACAATAATTTCCTGATTCAAGTGGAATCGGAACACCACCTACGGAACAAATGAGGGTTTAGTGGGGAGGACCACCCTATCCTCATGGAAAACTAGGAATGGAGAATTGCAACAAAGTGCTTCCAGCTCTGACATACGCCAAGCAGTAGCATTAGCTAGGAGGAATACCGCCTTCCAAGTGACATGACGTAGGTCTACTGAATCCAAAGGCTAAAAGGAAGGTCTAGTTAGTGCCCTCAGCACGAGATTTGAGGTCCCATGGTTCCACAGGATTAACAAAAGGTGGCTGAATGTGTAAGACACCCTGAAGAAACGTCTGTACTTTCGGTAGAGCCGCCATCTGGCGCTAAATATATTTAGAAAGTGCAGACACCTGCACTTTAAGAAATTCCAGACCCACCTGCAAACAGGAGAGCCACTGTGGAAGTAAAAGTGAGAAGTGTGAAACCCCTGAGAGTCACACTAAAGGATGTATACCTTCCAGATCTGACCTCGCCCTGAGAATCAAGAGCCAGGTCGTCAAATTCAGCCAATCTAACTAATGGCAGAGAAGAGGGCCCTGGACGAACCGGAAGGCGGAAGGGAGGCTCCGCTGCCATTACCTAAATGTCCGAGAACCATGTCCTGCGTGGCCAATTTGGAGACACTAGAAATGCGGGGACGAATTCTTTTTTTAACTTTTTTAGCACCCACGGAAGCATTGGGAATGGAGGAAACAGATACACTAGAATGAAGCGCCATGAGATCGTCATGGCATCCACATACCCCGCTTGGGGATTTCTTGACTTCCAGCAATAAAGAGGAACCTGAAAATTTAGACGAGATGCCATGAGGTCGATCTCTGGAGTGCCCCAACGCTGTACCAGAAGAGCAAAGTAAATACTGAATGTAAGACACCAGCGCTGTGAGACCCGTACTATCAAACAAGTTCTGTTCCTTTAGAAAAATCTAGGTCAAAAACAAAAATATAAAAAGAAAACGCAGTTAAAAGCCCCAATATATGCAAACAAATACAAAGAAACCAATTAGAAGAGCCACAGTAGGGTCAGATTGCAGAGCGTTCTGTAGAGCTGTCCTCCGTGAAGCCCACCAAGGCATGTAGAAGGGGAAAGTTCCGCCTCCCTAATGGCCGTCTCCATGCACAGCTGAACAGCCTATCATTATTATGGCTATCGGCTGCTGTCCGCAAGCGCTGCAGAGATAAAAATGAATGCCCAGTTCTGCTACTGATTTTCCGGGCAGCATGATGACGTGGGAGGAAACCCACTCAAACACGTGGAGAACATACAAACTCCACACAGATAAGGTCATGGTCGGCAATTGAACTCATGACCCCAGTGCTGTGAGGAAGAAGTGCTAACCACGGAGCCACCAAGCTGCCCACTCAGAATAGAATCCCATGCTTCAGTACTGAGGCAACAATGCCAACCACTGTGCAGGACCATTTTCAATGGGGAATAATGGGGTACACATCCGAGTGTTGAGTCAATGTCTAGACGAGACTGCTTCTCAGGCTACATCCTATATGCTGATTTTACTGCACACTGCGTGACCTGATCAATGCAGAATCTATTTATCACTTGTATAATGTCAATGCTTAGTTCTATGATTCATTGCTTGCATTAGAAAGCCACAGAACAGTCACCAATACATTAGTGTCTTACTGGCCCCCCTTCCCCAGTTCTTGGTAATCTACGCCAATAAAACACCTTCATATCACCTGAACTTACCAACCAGCTGGATGGCGATCAGACTTCCTTTGTGCCACGTCTTGGTCCTCTTCTTTCCCAGGATACGCATGCCCACAACAAGATCTCCGTCTTTATTCATGTCATTGGCTGTGCCGGCCTGGTTGGACCCAGTTAAAGAGCTCGTGGGCGATGATGGATGAGAGGGAAATTGTGTCTGCAATCCGTCTGCAAAACAGAAACTATATACAATAAGTCTGCCATATTTGGCTTTAAGGCCTAGAGAAAATTATCCAAAAAAAGAAGCGAGGGCCATGAGGCAAGAGCCTCCAGCTTTGTAATCAACAATTGACAAGCCAAACATTTTTCATTCTGTGTGTAGTAATAAACACTGTCAAGCAACCAATACATTATAGAGGACACCGTTAAAATGGTCGTCCTGTTTTAGCTGCCTGCGGCTTTTAATGGGTAAGGCGACCAGGATTTGACCAGACCTGCCTTATGGAGTTCATATCTTGCTTAAAAAAAACAAAACATTACAGCCATAACGGCATAAAAACAGCAAAATAAAATACGCAACATAGTGACCCAAGCGGCTACCTTAACTGACAGCAAAACATACTGCACGATAACATGACAGTAGAAGCCTGGTGTGTGAAGACGTGGAATAACTGCAGTACCAACCTGACTTCTTATTGACTGCATCTACGAAGCTCTGCACGTCTTGTTTGCACCTCTTCATGGCAGCCATTGTGTCTTTAAACTATACGGTTGAGACACAAAAATCAATAGATTTGTTTTCCAAAGGGACTTTTATTGAACATTTACAAATGTATTGTTCCTTAAATCTTGGTCCCATAAATTAAAGACCTTTGATGACTTAGAGCAAAGTTTCAGCTTCTGGAATACAGAAGCTTTATTATTGCCTCCAGGTCACTTTCCCAGACATTTCTCCTTACTATAATAGAATTTCAGTCCTTCTCACTCCTGCCCATAAGGGAGCGACCTTATTGTAATACAGCATCGATCCCTCACCCATGGAAGGAGATTCTCACAAACACTCCTACATGGAGGAAGAATGTGGTAGGACTGTTACTATACATACAAGTGGGAGAATGCAAGGATATATAAATATAATAATGATGTCCTGGTAACGACCAACAGTCTTATGTAATCTCTTCCCTGAAGTGTCTCCGCTATATTGGAGCGGGTGTGGATTAAGGGGAACTTTGGAAAATCTCCAGGTTGTGCTCTGTTACAAAGTCGTATTGATAGATTATGCATCTGTAGAACAGGCCTTAAATTAACACCATATCCCTTTATTTTAATCTTGAACAAGCTTAGCCCAAAACTACACAAGTGTGTGAACAGACTGGCAAATGGCAGAGGGAGTCTAACAGCTCAAAAACTTAATAATATGCAGCTTTTTCTGAGATCTGGATCTGGGTTATATACTAGTAAAATCTCCCCTACTGCTTTAGCAACCCATCCTTAACGCCTGTTCCTGATTATCTTAAACCCTGGACAGGGTTAGGAAATTTTGAGTTCACTGGCTTCTGTTTTCTCTCTTTTGATTGATAAAGAAATTTGACTAAATAAGAGGTGACCAAAAATGATCAATGAAAAGAACATAGAAGTGTTTGTTTGTTTTTTCTTTTGACCGACATGCTGGTATTTGTCAGACAACACAGAAATATGCCAAATTAGAAATACTGGCTTCTGTAAATACATTATAACAACCTAAAGTTGTTAAACTGCCAGATGTAATGGGGACCCCTGCAAGGTCAAACACTGCATGAGGAGGGGGGGGGGGGGGGGGGTGAGTCTGGGACAGGGTACGCAACCAAAATCTGCCCAGTAACATGAAAGGTATAGAAGACTGTAAATGCATTAATTGTTTTTCAGATTCTTGTCAGAGTACTGCACCCATGCCTGACTTAAGGAGCTATTCTAATCTCTAGCTTATGATTTTTGACTTCACACTTTATAAATACCATAACATGAACATCTACAGCTATATAATTTGTTCATTTTCCCAATCCAATGGATGGTATATGCAATACTCACTAGATGTTTTTCTTTTGGAGTCTTACTAGTAGCTTCACCTGAAAATAATCACAAGATTACGTGCTGATGTGTATAGAAAAAAAAACAAGAGCAAACTGTTTGACATTTAAAACAGGAACGATCCGACTTGTGACAAGCCTGCAATTGTGAGATATTCTGGCAGACTGGGAAATACAAAAAACGTCTCCCACCGTCAACTGTGACAAGTATCAGTTAAAACATAACATTTTATTTGGAGGGTAATATCTTCTCACATGCAAATGCATCACTGCTATTCATGAGATTTATGGACAGCTTGTAGCCAGCAACTATATCTCTATTAAAAGAGGAACTGTGATTTATCACCTATAAGACGTATTTTCTCCAAAGTAAACAAACCTAGTTTTTCCAACCTCTTCATGCCCTTTACTAAAGAGGCTGCTCACCTCTGAACTATCTACAGCTCCCCCATGTCCTTCTTAGAAGGAGATCATCATCATCATCACCATTTAATTGCATAGCGCCACTAATTCCCCAGCGCTGTACAGAGAACTCACTCACATCAGTCCCTGCCCCATTAGAGCCTACAGTCTAAATTCCCTAACATATACACACACACACAAAGAAAGAGACTAGGATCAATTTTGATAGCAGTTAATTAACCTACTAGTATGTTTTTGGAGTGTGGGAGGAAACCGGAGCACCTGGAGGAAACCCACAGGATGTGGCCTAACTATTGGTAATACAATGTTTGTATCCCCTGCATTTATCCCTCTTTTTATGCATCCCACTTTTTTATTCTCTGCCTGGTACTGGGTGCTGCTACTCTATCAACTAATATTTCCAAGACCTTTTCCAGCTGTTTTCCCCCACCGTGTTCCATTAAATATGCAAGTAGCATAGTATTTGCTACAACCTAGTTGTATAACCCTTACCTACATTACATTTCATCTGCCATGAACAAGTTGGCAATTTGGTCTAAATACTTTTGCAAAATCCAAATATATCCAATCAATGGCACAGACAAGATACAGTAGGAAACTTGCCTTCACATTGAAATTATTTAGATTTGTTTGGCATGACCGGTCCTTCATAACACCGTGCTGAAACGTATTAGATTATTTTACACAATATATTTCAGCATTGCATCCTTAAAATACGTTAATATAACAGAAGTCAGACTCGCAGGTCTACAAAGATCCTGGTTACTATTTTTTTCCAGTGGGCAGCACGCTGGCTTAGTGGTTAGCACTTCTGTCTTACAGCACTGGGGTCATGAGTTCAATTCCCGACCATGGCCTTATCTGTGAGGAGTTTGTATGTTCTCCCCGTGTTTGCGTGGGTTTCCTCCGGGTGCTCCGGTTTCCTCCCACACGCCAAAAAAAAACAAAACATATTGGTAGGTTAATTGGCTGCTAACAAATTGACCCTAGTGTGTGTGTATGTTAGGGAATTTAGACTGTAACCCCAATTGGGCAGGGACTGATGCGAGTTCTCTGTACAGCGCTATATAAATACATGGTGATGAATGGTGAGGATGCTGTGGCATTGACCAGATTGCGAGACATTTAACAAACAGTGGTCTAAAAATTTCTAAACTTGGTTCTATTAGCACAGGTAGGTGGTCGCCACTGGGGTCAGATGAATAATCTGCCTTAGCCAAGAAACATTAATGGCGTGAAAGGGCTAATGCTACACAACCGCTTGCATTGGTTTCCTCCTTTGTGAATAAATGTGAAAAATAAATAAAATAAAGTAAACGTTTCACTCTCTCTTTATCTTCAACAATGATTGGTTTCTGGTTTAAAATTGTGTGACCCAATATGAACAGTATATTTTTCTCTTGCTCTTTATGTTGTTTTAAAACATTGTGGGATTAGACTTGCGATCTTTAACAATCTGTTAATTTCAGCTTCAATTCTACTAAACAGATTTCCTTTTTACATATTCCGCAACACACCTTGTATTTCTGGAATTCATTTTCACTCCCTTCTGAACATCCAGCACAATACAGTTATATATACACATTTGGAATGGAACGTTTCCGCACAGCACAGTGGTCATACTTGGTATTGCAGTATTGTTTATTTGAAAGACGTTCGGACACCCCAAATTCCTCTTAACACACCACTGCATTTCCATATTCGCTTAGGGGTAAATTTATCAAGGTTGCGGGATTGAAAAAGTGGAGATGTTGCCTATAGCAACCAGATTCTAGTTATCAATTATTTAGTAAATTCTACAAAATGACAGCTAGAATCTGATTGGTTGTTACAGGCAACATCTCCACTTTTTCAAACCCGCAGTTTGCTGCACTATAGTTCACAGTATAATATATACACAAGTCACAGGACATTACTGCTACCAGACGTATGAATCTTAGGAAGTACAGATACTTGGCTTTATTATTACTATAAAAATCTTTTATTTACAACTACGTGGTCATCTGTCCAAACGTCCACAAAATTCTATGCATTCAATGTCACCACATCACAGGATGCTGGCTGTAGGACAGTCATACTAGCAGATTTTTACCCCCCAAAAAAGTATTGTTGCCCTCAAATTCTAGATAACCACTACTTGCATCCTCAACTGGAAAAAAGGAGATTTAAATGACCATAACATTAATTTCTTACAGGCATAATATGAGACTGACAACTCCACCACTTCAAAGCATCCTACATTTAAAGAGATCATTTTTGGTGCGATAACGCCACTAACCTGATCCCACACTGATAACATCGTCGTCATCGTCCTCATCCTGTATCTCAATGACTTCCATCGGCTTGGAAGACGCCTCGTCCTCTGAGCTGCTCTCCTTGTATGTGATGCCCATCTCACTATACAGTGTTTTCACCAGTAACTCACAACCATCTAAAGCCCTGAAACACAAATATTAGTATCAATGTCTGTAAAAACTGACACCATCATGGTCCAATAACTAGACAACTTGTGAGGCTTGTATTACTATATGAGGAGGCCCAATTATCCACATGTGGACTCGTATACCACAATACTGCTGAGTACTTCCATTTTCTAACCCTCTAACATGCAGCACGTTACACTGCGAGTCTCTAAGTACTTGGTTAGATGTGTTTCTATAAACAAAAGACAACCTCTATACAGCCTTTATCATCCAGCATTAATAAAACACAGACAATTTGCTGCCAATTTCTTTACCCATCATTTCCCTATGTGTCTAGTGTAATTGTTCATAATGCACCATTTGTACATTTTAATGGTATATAGAGTATTTACAATATGGAGGAAGTGTAAGACAACACAATGAATGAAAAGGTTTACTGTTGTCTTGTTAGAATGTTACATGGATGCAAATGTCCACTGTATCTCTAAGCAGATAGACCTCAGCTGGTGACATCTGTTGCTCTAGTCAATTAAATGTAAAAGGACAGTTGTTATATTTTGCATTGCACTATATTTACCGAGAGAAGACTGTATCTTAGATGGGCCTCAATTCAGTGACACATTGATCACTTTGAGGACTGCGCTGTCAGTACCTCTAGGTGTACTCATGGTTACCACCTCCCAGAAGTATGAGCCCCAGCAGGTTTGCTACAGGCTCTGTGAGCAATATACAGCACCATCAGATAATAACACAGCTACCTATTGCAATGCGGCACAGAGAAATGACAAGACATTGAGAGCTAGTAGACAAAAGCTACCCTGGCATCTAGTGATGTGTAATGACAAGAAAGTGACATGTAGACTTCTGTGCATATTTTACTTTTAAATATTTCCTAACTACTCTATGCTACAGAGTACAGAAAAAAAACATCAGGTTAAGGTGCCAAGAGTAATATGAGCCAAACGAAAAGCCCGGATAGACCTGGGTCTTCCATCTACTAGTAGATATTAAATAGAGCAACTTCACCACTGATCATGATTTCCTCCAACTTGCAAATCATTATCAAACATTTTTCTGCTGTTTTATATTAGAAACTGTGTTTATAAATAGTGACCAAATAATCTTATCACAGCTCTCTGCTCTTCTACTAATGGGCCACATCAACTGTTATTACTCAGAACAGTCCCAACTATAGTACAGTCTGGAGAACAGATGACCTTTACCTTGAAGCGTTGTCGCACAAATTGTCCACATGGGCCACCTCTTCTTCCTTCTGCTTCACCAAATTCTCCAGTTCCAATAACTGAGCTTTACGCTGCTTCACAAACTCATTCTTCTCCACCTCTTTGTCTATAAACTCGCGAAGTTCTTGCATGGAAATACCCAGCTCCTCCACCACCATATTCTCCAGTTCCGTCATCTCCGGCTCTTCCATGGCTACAGGAAAACAAGACAACCACGGGTAAGTTACATAGGCAAAACCCAGAGAAATAACTACTATAGAAGTAGTTGAAGGTATGTGGTCTTCATGTCGTTCGGTCCATGGCTCCTGAAATACATCACTAGTTTTAATATACCAATACCTTGGGTGAACTAAATAATATAGAATACAAAATTCAGTGAACTTTAGGAGCTAGAAGGGCTTTTAAGTGGCAAAAGAGGTAATACATCTACTAACATCAATTAAAAGGACTGACAAAGGTTAAGCACCAACAATAAATTTCTTAGTGCACTGACTAATTGGTCCTGGGATTTGCTCACCATTATAAAAATCTAAACCAGAAATGAATCTAGCATGAAAATAAACCTTGTTTGAAATACAAATGGACAACTGTTGATACATGTATCACATAAGCTCTTTTGCGATCTGAATGGCACAATTATTTTAATGTTTGCCTCCCGCTGCTCATCTGCAGTGAACAAATAGGAGAAGAGAGGATCCAGCCATGGGCTGGGGAGAAGACGGGGAAGGAGTAGGTCGGTGAGAGTGGAGTCAGTCAAAAAGAGGAAAAATGGACAGCAAGTGACAAATCAGTCAGCCAGAGGGAGAGAAACAAGAGGATAGGAGATAGTGAGAAACCAAAGACTGGATAGGCTGAAGTGAACCAAAGGGGGGAGTAGCTGACAAATGAAGTAAGTCCATGAATGAGAGGAAATAAAGAGTTCTACAGATGCAAAGAAAAAATAGAAAGATTTTTTACAGTGAGAAAAAGGATACAGAGCACAAGGAGACAGATTGAAAAGAAAGCTTTACATATAAAACTAGAGATAGATTAATACAGTGGATCCCAAACTTTTTCAGTTCAAGGCATTCTTAGGTTCTCCATAATTTTTTCAAGGCACCCCTAAGCCAAAATAATTACCAAGTAGTCCCCCGCCTTGCTTACCACTGGCCCTGGCTGAGGCACCCCCGTGAGATCGCTGAGGCACCCCAGGGAGCCTAGGGGCACCCCAGGGAGCCTAGGGGTGCCTCGGCGCACAGTTTGGGAACCACTGGATTAATAGAAAGAGCCAAAATCATTATCGAAAGAAAAGAAATTAAAGTATACTTGCTCAGTCTAGCATGACGTCTAGGAGACTCACAAATTTTAGGTAACTCGCCCCGGACTAGGCCTTTTCTCGAATCCCACCCACTTTATAGCAAAATTATGCGACTTGCTGCTTGACCTACTCGCTGCGAATATTCCAGAACTCGCAAACTTAGGGGGCAATTCAAATCGGCGTGTGCTGCCTCTCACATTTATACACACCGAATGCCCAGCGAACTATTCAATTAAGGGGCCCGCAATGCACATAGCTCTTGGAAATAGAGCTTGATTAGAATTATATATATTGAGCTATCTTGCCATGTGGAACATAAGAGGATGCACCATTAACTTGGGGGCAAATTAATATTTATTAAGGGAGCAAAATTAATTTATAATTAAATTGTGGGGTCAAATATAATTTATTCACTGTGTTATGGTGGCAATATAGCAAAAAGAGGCGATTTAAACAAACTGATGTTTAGTAAATCTAGCCCTTAGACTGACAAGAGGGTGATAAAGATTAAAGTAATAAGAGCAGATTTTAGTCAGACAGTTCAGTTAGAGAGTGAAGTGACAGACTGAGAAGAATAGTGAGGGACAGCATTCGTGACCACTGACATGAAAAAATTACAATCAATTTTGCTTAAAACACAGCCATGAATAAAGAATGGTATCAACACATCCTCCAAGAGCAACTTCTCCCAACCATCCAAGAACAGTTTGGTGATGAACAATGTCTTTTCCAGCATGATGGAGCACCTTGCATAATGCAAAGGTGATAACTAAGTGGCTCGGGTATCAAAACATCTAAATTTTGGGTCCATGGCCAGGAAACTCCTCAGACCTTAATCCCATTGAGAACCTGTGGTCAATCCTCAATAGGCGGGTGGACAAACAAAAACCCACAAATTCTGACAAACTCCAAACATTGATTAGGCAACAATGGGCGGCCATCAGTCAGTATGTGGCCCAGAAGTTGATTGACAGCATGCCAGGGCGAATTGCAGGTCTTCAAAAAGAAGGAAGGGTCAACACTGCAAATATTGACTCTTTGCATAAACTAAATGTAATTGTCAATAAAAGCCTTTGACACTTATGAAATGCTTGTAATTTTACTTCAGTATAACATAGCAACATCTGACAAAAAGATCTAAAAACACGGAAGCAGCAAACTTTGTGAAAACCAATACTTGTGTCATTCTCAAAACTTTTGGCCATGACTGTACAGACATTAAAGTGGGGAGAGAAAGGAAGAAAGAACAGGAGGACCAAGGATTGGAAGCAAATACAGTGAGCTAACCTTACTACAGGAGAAACTTCAGCCCCAGGTACTCAAGTGTCCAAGGAGGGGGTCAAGTCTTCCCACTTAGTCTGTTAGAGATATGTCTACCTGGAACAAGAGGACTGGGTTTAAAGATTCCCTCCACCAATTTGGGACCAACAGAACGATAGCGATACCATTTAATACAACACACAAACTACATCCACAATAAAACGTGTAACAAAACTACACAAGTCCTGCCCAAGTGATGACACCAAACCACTCATATTGATAGACACTCTGAAACCCATAGAAGAAATAAATCACAGAACTTCAGTAATAACTATAATTGAAACCTAATCTGGAGGGCCGCTAACCCTTTCTGAACAATAGAAGAGATTAGCTCATCTCCTCAAGCAGCTATCCCATGTGGATGCGCTCGAAAAATATTACAGTTTATACGGTAATATGCGCGTAAATACCGTTAATACGGTAGTTTACTCGCTGAATTTCATCTCGCAGCATGAAATTTAGCGGGTAATTACCGTATTAACGCTAATATTTTTAGAGCGCTCGTTTGAGAGCGTTAACGGCAACAATTGAATACCCTCCAAAGACTCTGTACTCAGGAGGGGAGAAGGCATTCCAAATCCCACTACATCATGATCCACGCAACTGCGGTTGCCATGGTAGTTGCATGACACTGTGCAAAGCTATAAATCATTAATCGCAACCGGAGGAAACAAACCAAGGAAAACGGTAGTTACCAAGTTTCTTCTTACAGCCTCCCACAGTGAGTTGTTTGGGAAAAAAAAAAATCTAATGTTTTCATGGGACATTAACATCTAACATGAAAACTATAACACTTGAACGAAGTTATTACTCAGAAAAGTCTTTTATCTGTGGTTGAGCACTGCACACTTCCCTATGATTGGAAGTAACTTTTTGTAGTACAGTCAACTTAATAATATGATACAGCATTTTTGTTAATGAAGTTAGTTATTGAGATTTTTTTATATAAGCTATAGAGCTATTCATAGAGTTAAATGTATAGATATAGTCAATAGTACAAGTTTATGTATTGAAAATAGAATGTTGCATGGTATTGATATATTAGAGCTAAACTTTCATTGACTGATTATTCCAATTTTCACCCTTCTCAACTCCTTCCCCTTGCTCCACCGAATAAAAGCAATCCCGAAGTAAGGGTCCTATTTTTTGGGGTCTCTCCTCACGCTGTGTTAGAGTTGACGACACTCGTTCTGCACAAGATCTGTGTCTCTCAGACCTCCTCGACCTCTGTGTCCTGTAGACGCCGCAAATCCTATTGTCATGCCCCATTTTATATTAATTGCCATCAACGGCGCTGACCAGAACGTCACAATTTTTGTATTAACCCTGACAGGTGGATCAAATTCTATTGAATGAAGGACCAGAGGATACACACAGAAACAACAGAATAAAGCTGGGTACACACTACAGTTTTCATCCAATAATCGGCTAAATCAGCCGACATACGACCTCTCGTTCAAAAGTCGGGTCAGTGTGTGCAGTGACACGATGGTCGAAAGTCTGCCCAAATGGACGATTGTCACCTCATTTGGTTGGTCGTACAGTTTAATATTTTCGTTCCAATCTCGTTTCCGCTGTGTAGTGTGTATAAACTTCCGACCGATCCACAACAGTGAGTATGAAATTACAGTCATTGCTCACCACAACATGGCTGTAAAAAGACGCTAAATGTACGTCTGCTCTTCCCTTTATCGTCCTAAGCAAGGCTAGTGTGTATGCAGCCCATGGACCGAGCGATCGCAACATCGATCGCATGTTAAATCGCTCGGCATAAAAAGTTGGTTGAAATTTCTGTAGTGTGTACCCAGCTTTAGCTGCTCCTTCTCCCATTAGATGGGATGATTATTCCTCATATGTTGGACAACAGATAAGCCAACTATACTCCTATAATTTGTACTTATAGTACATTTAATGCACGCTAACCAAGTCTACCTAATACACTGCACTATGCAGGAACCTCTTTTCATTTCCATATATTTACACTGTGCAAAATAAATAAATGTGTGTATTATATATATATACTGCAATATCTCACATCACCCATGTTGTTTAGAATATATATATATATATATATATATATATATATATATATATATATATATATATATCATACAGATCGTCACATAAGCCATGTGCTGTAGTTATGCAGGGGTGATAGGACCGCAGATGCTGATCACACGTCTCTCTATTACAGGGGAGGTCACTGTACCGGCAGATGCAGACTCTCCCCGTTATGCTCCCGGTACTTCCACTGCTTCCTCCGGTTGCCGGAGAGACGGGCCGGAAGTCTTACACCGGAACCGAACCGCCTTCACTGTTTGCCGGACGGAATTGACGTCACGCAGCAGACAGGTTAGCGTGAGGGGGCGGTGCTCTGGCGGAGTAGGAGGAGCTGGTGGAAAAAAGCCCGCGATTTTGTTTTGGGGGTGGGGGTGCTATGGGGTGGGCGTGGCGAAGGTAGTACTTGGGAAATGCGATGGGCTTTCAGTGACGAAGGCGACAAAGGGATTCGACAATAAGGGGGAGAGGCGGAGTTATGTAAATATGACAGCATTTGCCGAAGCTTATAGGTGAAGTGGGAGTTAGAGGGTGGGGTTACAAGTATGATTGGCGTCCACATGTGCGCAGGGAAACAGCACTGTGTAACTCAGTGATGGCTAACCTGTGACACTCCAGGTGTTTGTGAAACTACAAGTCCCAGCATGCTTTGCCAGCTATCAGCTAGTTATCTACTGGCAAAGCATGCTGGGGCTTGTAGTTTCACAACACCTGGAGTGTCACAGGTTAGCCATCACTCTTAACTGTATCAGGCCTGGCTAACCTGTGGCTCTCCAGGTGTTGTGAAACTACAAGCCCCAGCATGCTTTGCTATATGATTGCTGACAGGGCATGCTGGAACTTGTAGTTTCTCAACACCTGGAGAGCCACAGCTTGTCCAGACCTGCTCTAAATTATTACATGATGTCTCTGGGGCATATTCAATTAGCTTTTTGATTCGCGGTAACGCGCGTTGCCGTGAAAAGTGCGCGTTCTTGCGGGTATTACGGTACCGCATTAACGCGGATTTTCGTTCGCAACCCTATGGGCTGCGAACGAAAATCCACGTTATTGCGGTACCGTGTATTACGTTTCGCGGCTGTTCCGGCGCGTTACCGCGAATCCAAAAGCTAATTGAATATGCCCCTCTATGTAAAGTCAGTTATTTGTGAGGTGGGGATACTTCAATCTTCCACAATTAGGGATGTGGCACTTTGCTGTTATACAACATATAGGAAAAGAGCAGAAACTGGTAATTACACCCATCAATAAATAAGAGTAATGGGTAGTTCTCTGTATATACCCAATAACAATATTAATGAAAATTGCATTCTGCATATAGAAAAATAAAACAGTGGAACAAAACTGTAGGGACGCGATCAACTGTTCATGGAAATTAAGAATAATTAAGCTGCAAGTATGGAATAATGATAAGCATACTTGCCAACCTTTGGCAAGCTAATTCCAGGAGATCCCAGGCAGGGGGACGTGGTTGGAGGGCAGGAGCGTGAGGCGCAGTAATTCGCGTAATTTTTGGCTCCACCCCCCTAACAAAATGATGTTTTCCCCGTGGGGGGGCGGGGCCAAAATGACGCGATTCACCGCAAATCACGTCATTTTAAGGAGCTTGTTGCCATATGGGGGATATTTGCCTGCTCTCCCGGGAGACCTACCCGAATTTCTGGAGTCTATCGGACATTCCGGGAGAGTTGGCAAGTATGATGATATGTGACATGAAGGAGTAGACACAGGATGAATTGATTAGTAGATAATGTAAAGGAGCAAGCAGGAGGGTGGGTGACATTTTTGCAACAACTGGGAACGGCCACATATTATATTGCTGCTTTGCCAATGGCATTTAAAAAATAGGTCAGAAGACGACGAGTCAGTTGATATTGTAACCTCTCTATAATAGAGTTGCACATAATTCATGGTGGCTCAGTGGTTAGCACTTCTGCCTCACAGCACTGGGGTCATGAGTTCGATTCCCGACCGTGGCCTTATCTGTGTGGACTTTGTATGTTTTCTCCGTGTATGTGTGGGTTTCCTCCGGGTGCTCCGGTTTCCTCCCACACTCCAAAAACATACAAGTAGGTTAACTGGCTGCTATTAAATTGCCCTTAGTCTCTCTCGGTTTGTGTGTGTGTATTAGGAGATTTAAATTGTAAGCCCAAATCGGGCAAGGACTGATATGAATGAGTTTTCTGTACAGCGCTGCTGAATTAGTGGCGCTATATAAATAGATGATGATGATAAATCCATCCTTGCAGGGCTAAGATAGATCTTCAATACTTTTACTTGCTTCAGGACCACCTGGACATTTTTAGCTACGCCTGTTGGTTTACCTATGGACATATATGGACTTTGTTCTTCCCGTTATGGCGTCTGTGTATCAAGCCTTAAACCATTCGGAAACAGCATATTCCACGTGGTTTAGATATTTTAAGTTTAGTAGCAATTTACCAAAAGCTTAACACAGGAGATATCAGAGATCTCTCCTGCATTAGGCAACGTAGCGCACAATACCGTAATCCCCATAATCCTCTATGGGGACTATGGTCTTATCAAATCTATCAGGCTGGAAAGCTTAGCTTTTCGGAGCTTGACCCTGATGGCCGTTCAATCCTATAGGGAGAGGATATCGTATGAGCTTCATCATTGTCATCGCCGGGACAGCCCTTTATCTGATGCGCTGTCCCGACATGTCCTTTATGGTAAATTGCTCTGTTAAGTCCTCTGTCATCACTGCCATGACGGCTGATACTTAACAGGGTAAAAATTCAAATCATGTTAAATAGGCCCCTATGTCATACTTGCCAACTTTCACGGAATGTCCGGGAGACTCCCAAGTTCCAGTGGCGCACGCAGGGGGGGTTTCTGGTTCTCCAGAAACCCCTCCCCTCCGCGAAGCAACGGTACTGTACAGCAGCCGTGGCGCTGTCAAAGAAGCGTCAGCGGCAGTGCTGTATTGGAGTATAATACAGCACTGCCGCGGATGCTGCTTGACAGAGCCGCGCTTGCTGCTGTAGAATTCAGACTCACTGAAATGGAGCTCCCTCTCGCAATATTATTTTTTTTTTCCAGGGGGACGGAAACCCCCCCCTCTAAATCCTGCATTCGCCCCTGAGTTCCGGGTAGGTCTCCCGCATCCCACCCACTTCCCAGTGAAATTTCACAATTGCGTCACGGACTTCTTCACTTCCCCTTCGGGATCTCCCGCAGGCGAGAAAATAAAAGTAGGCAAGAATGCCCTATGTTTGTTTTTTAGGCTTCAGAATTTGTGGAACTTCGTTGTTATGAGCTGTCATATTAAGTGTTTAATTTAACAATCAGGAAGTTGCAGGAAGATTATAATGCTGCTAAGGACCCAATCCCTACATAAGATTATTGGGCTTGTATAATATCCTCTTGAGTACATATTATTTATACTCTGCACTGCTTTTCGGGTTCTGCAAGAAGTTTGCATTAATAGAATATGATTATGAACCCTTTTTATTTATTTAGTGCACACACACTAGACACGTCACGCCAACACAGTCACAGCCAAACATGAAAACCTATCTGTGCCTTGGGTATCTCTAGCTGTTTGGTTGAAATACAAAATGTTCCAGCTTTACTGGTGTGGGTAAACATTTTGTCATGTGTTTCCTGCAGCTTAACCGAGAATGTGTGGGGGAATTGCTGGAATTCTCATTAATCTCTCTCTGACTTAGTCACAAGAAATTCCTGCAGAATTACATACATGTTTACATACATACACTTGTTTTGTTTTGTGTCACACACACATATATATATATATATATATATTATATGGATTTTTATTGTAGAGGTAGTGAAAGCAGAACTAAGTTAGAGATTTGAGAGGGGAATGATCTTCTTAGGGATATTCCTGCAGGAATATCTGTCACTTTAATACATAGGATCAGAACCGGATTAAGGGAATGGAGGCCCCCGGGTTAAGAATACTGTGAGCCCCCCACCTTACCTCCAATTCCTGATCCGTCCTCGCTACAGCCGTTCTTCCACTCCCTGTAGTCCTTCCGCGGTGCGCAGTAATCTTACTGAGGAGATCTCGTGAGAGTGAGACTATGACTCGTAGTCTCACTCTCACGACATCTCCTAAGTAAGATTACTGAGTGTTGCGAAAGGACTACGGTGACAGCAGGCAGCTAACAGCATAACATTTGCTGTTAGCTGCCTGCCATTCTCCATGACCAGCTGACAGTCGGGGGATGGAGACAGCCACGGCCCAATGAATAATGCCACCGCCCGCATGACAGCTGAGCAGTTCTAAAGAAAAAACAAAACAAGCACTTTCAAGGGCCCCCCAGATGCCCGAGGCCCCTGGGCTCTAGCCCAGTTAGACCTTGCGTCAATCCAGCCCTGCATAGGATCCTGTGGGTCGTTGAACTAAAGGTAATATAAGCTTAGGCAGAACACCCTACCACAGAGCACCCATTCAAGCAGTGGTTATATGGAAAATGGGGGAGAGAAACCAAAGGTAACTCACTGTGACCCACCCCAGGTGGTATAGGTGTGTGATGCTTAAAATGGGAGGGGTTAGAGCAGAGGCAGAACTAGTGAGCTGTGGGCCCCAGTGCAGGTAGGTGGGGTGGAGGGAACAGGGGCTCTGATTCTTCCATGTAGCGGGCCCCATTATTTCCAGGGGTCCCGGTGCTCTGCAGCTGCTGCACCAATGGTAGTTCCACCACTGGGTTAGAGAGTGGCAACGCTGATTGAGTCCTGTTCAGTATTGAGTTAAGTCGAGATTAGAGAGTGGCAAAATGAAGAAATAGAAACATGATGGCCCCTAGTGGAGGCAGAGCTGCTAATCTGATCTCGTTCTCAGTCATACTCCAGGTGCTTCAGTGCATGCTAATGTGAGCCTTCAGCAAGTGCTAAACTGGAGTACCCCATTTGGGATAATTCAACATATTTGAGAGACTCAGATGCTGGGAGCTTACTAAAGAGAGGCTTGTGTGTCAGTAGGATCACCCAGGTGTAGTTCTCCAGTTTTAGGGAAACGGACATCAGCTTACTTTGACCCTCAGGATAATGAGGTGGGACAGCCGTACCCATTCCTCTCCCCTAAAAACACTCCTTTAAAACTACACCCACCAGTAAAAGGTGCACGTCCATCCCTGGTCTGCCATGTAGAGCGGCATTGGACGACATACGTCTCAACTTTCCATCCAAAAAGCTGTCCCAATCGGGACTTTCCTGTCTAAATTGGGACACTTGGGAGGTATGGAAAAATGAGGTCAACTGACCATATTTAAGACATGGGAAGGAACATGAAAGGAATTTCTAATGAGAGAAAATGCACAGAAGTCGATATGGGGGCAATGGGATGGAACAGTAGTGGAATTAATTTGAAATACTCTATTTTCTTCCAGCATGACAAAGAAGTTATATATGTATATATTATATATGTAGTTTACCACTACATATATCAGAACGGGACTTTCTCCTGTGTTTAGCCATCATCCCACCAGTCACTTATGGTCCCAGTTTATTTATCCATTAGGTCATGTAATTCTTCATGGCAGGGATTTGTTACCCACTAGGTAACCGAGGCAGGAGCATAGGACCTACAGAGGACCCAAGCATGGCTGCCAGTATACTTTTAGTACCAGTCATTCCGCTCTCTCTACTGTTGCTCATTAGAAGAGACAGCTGGCAATGTCGTAAGCACAGATATGGAAATGAGATACCACAGGTCAGAAGAGCGAGAAAAGGAGAACAAAATAGTGTAGAAAGCAATAAAAATATCCTAATGCATAAAGGGGAGGGGGCTCTATCTCAGACCTGGAAACATTTCTCTGAAACCTTACCTACCAATGACCACCATCTTAATTGCATAAAATGTTATTTGTTACACAGCTCAAAACACCTGCATAATATATACCAAGACCGCATTTTATCGGTAGTGCCTTTCATAAGAAACGGAGGAATACATGGGCACTGTTTTTAATTCCAACCATGGATAGCGTAATACAGATTCCACTCTGCTGTCAAGGAGTGGGGAGTGAGTGACAGGGTCAGGCTTTGTGAAACCGGTTTATCTTTCAAGACCGGTTTGATCAGATATAGAGAACACAGGTTAGTAAGTATGTGGAGTCTCATTCCATGAATATATTTTTATCTCTGCTCTCATTCCAGCCACTTTATACTTAATTGTATTCTGTACCGTTCACTACAAACTACTTTTAACATTTAGAACTTTTAAGATCTCTAATGTTTGTGGTGGTTGAAATAATACAGAACTGACATGATCTATTATAAATGTTTTAAAGAAGGTTAAAATCTTGGCTAATTTAGTTTTGGGATCTTAAAAAGGTGTTAACTTTTGGCCAATCTTTTGTTTTTCATCTCACAGAATGGGTACCTCCATGGGAACCACCCCCATTGCCTGCTCCATGGGAGCTGCTGTTGTGAATCATGCAAGTGCATTGCATACGGTCCATAGATTTTCAATAGAGCGCTACTGTGACCTATGGATGCACTTAGTTCAACAGTGACAACAGCTGTAGTGGAAGATTGCATGTAGGGGAAAGGTTATTTTGAAAAGGGGTTGTCCACTTTTAGCTTCGACATTAATGCACACACTGAAACCAATGTACACTTTAATGAAATGCTGTAAAAATTAATTTTGACACAACTGTTAAATGGTTTATACAGAACCTTGGGTACAGACTTAGCCCTCCTTGCAACACCCCGTTATAGAGAGGGTGCTCTTCCAACAAATAAGATTATACTGTCAAAGAGAAGGGGTAAGACTGGAAACTCATCTCATAAGAGCAGAAGCACTCCATTCCACTAATGTACATAAAAATTAAAAATCACTTTTATTTCATAATTATTATAACTATATCCAAACCAGGTATTTGTGGGGTGAAATATCTAAAAATGTGAACAATAAAGTGCATAAAAAGAAAACAATTAAGTGCTATTAAAACGAAAAACCCATATGCAAAAACCTGACGAAATATTGAAGACAAGAAGTACTTTTGCCGATATCACCTATTTATGTGACAAGATAAATAGTTATACCACCTGTGGATTGGTTACATTGTGTCAGACAGTAATGAATACATCTGTGCTAAAGCAAGGAGATCTGGAAAACATGCACTGTTAGGGGTCCTGAGGACCAGGTTTTGGAAACACTGCTCTAGACTATGCTCAGATTCGGATTTCCTTAACACTCTTTTCCCCCCTCTCGGATTACCACCTACAAGGTCTTCTAAATAACTAACCTCTTTGCTGTCGAACCGTACCAAGGCTCCTTATACCTGCAGAAATCTTCCAAAGCTTTCAGCCTCTTTGCAACACCTTCTCTCCCAATTTCTACATTTAAATCTCTCCTCAACCCACCACCCCAAACCCTCCAACTACTGTAAGTTGCTTCATACTTCAAAAGGACAAAATTGCTAAGATCTGACATGACATGATATCCTCTTTTTTGACTGTTTCAGTACCCCCCTTACTAGTCTTTCATGAATCAGACTCCCACTCCTACAATCTACTTTGCGTGCTGCAACTAGACAGATTTGTCTTGCAAAACGTTCTTCCACTGCCTCTCCCCTCTGTCAGTAGCTAAATTGGTTGTCTGATTTTTACCGAATCCAATCTAAAATACATCTAACATAGTTATCAATAAAACTGCACCAACATACATCTGTTCACTTATCTCAACAAAACTTCCGACTTGAGTTTATCCAGGTTCTCAACCACTAGTACTAGGCTAATCTACCATATTAGCAGCCCTCTACACAGTTCACACAAGACTTATATGTGTTCTTTCTATACTCCAACAACATTGCTGTATGATTGGTTCATATAGCCAACTAAGCACTTTTTAACTCTTGCAAATCTGGCTGGACCAATATGCAATATGTGGCACATGTATCAAACTCCTATTGTCCTATAGATTGTAAGGGTTTTATTACTTATTTTTTTATTATTAATTTTTATTTATAGGGCGCCACAAAGTATCCGTAGCGCCGTACAAGGACAAACAATGGCACAGTACAAGGTGAAACAGCACAGTACAAGTAACAGTAAGCACTATAACTCTGGGGGCTCAGGCACAGCATGAAAGAGAGGGAGGGAGGGGAAAAGTGAGTATAGGCAGGTAACTATGGCCCAAGAGGGTGGGCACGGATGACAGGTTGAGAGTCACTGAGGGGAGCGGAGAGAAGCGAGAGGAGACAGAGGGCAGAGGGACCTGTATCTGTTCCCAGTTGTTAAGCACTATGGAATATGCTGCCGCGATATAAATAAATGTTAAATATAATAAATGGTTACTAAGCAATATTCAAAAATAGAATGTACTTTGTCTACATTTGTTGAGTCACTTTAGTCTTTTTATAAACTGCGCACATCAGGGTACATCATCAGCTATTTATATAGCGCCACTAATTCTGCAGCACTGAACAGGGGGGGGGGGGGGGAAGAGAGGGGAGAGAGACACTAGGGTCAATTTGATAGCAGCCAATTAACCTACCAGTATGTTTTTGGAGTGTGTGAGGAAACCGGAGCACCCGGAGGAAACCCACGCAAACACAGGGAGAACATACAAACTCCACACAGGCCTTTGTCAGGAATCAAACTCATGACCCCAGTGCTGTGAGGCAGAAGTGCTAACCACTGAGCCACCATGCTGCTCAATGCAGTACGTTGTTAATGATTTTAGTAAACAGATTGTGTTGTTTCGCAGATGTTCACTATACAGTTGGTTCGGCGATTCATAACAAGGGACTAAATGGAACCAAAACTAAGCATGGTTTTACAAATAAAATAAAGGTGTTCCAGATTACCTCTTGAAGGGGGAAGAAGTCTTTTGAAATGAGCAGCAAAGGATTACCTGGATGGCTTAACCCAATTAACAGCCATATAGTTATCCAAGACTTGCTGCATATGAACGCAAGTATAATTTGTATTGTATTAATTATTAAACATTTCACTTCTTTTATTTAGAGCCTTCAGTCTTCCGTATCCAGCGTACTCCAATTTTGCAGACGGAACAAATTCCACCAATGTGGCGGTGCACTTATTGTTACACCCGATGCTGCAGCTGGATTCTACCTCCCAAAAAGCTGGATTTAGGTTTGTGAACCCTCAGTAAGTGGTTCCGTTACCTACTACCCCTGAGAATTTGACTACTGAGAAGAAATAAAACTGGCAAGTTTAATCAGATTTTATTTTCAAAAATGTTATTCTTTTCCGTTAAAATATTATAGAAAAGTGCAATATCTGCATTTTGCAGCTGACATTTGAAAAAAAAAAAAAGCACAAAATTTTATTTATTCTTTTACAAATATAGACAAATCGAGATTGATCTAAGGAATGGTCAGTATACGCAATACATATCAGTGTCGCTTTGTTGCATGGGCTAACATTTAGGATTTTTCAATCACAATTAGAATTATACACACACAACCAAGAATTACAAGTTCTCTATAGATTCCTGTGGATTTAGGAACCAGAAAACTAGAGTTTGCAGAACAGTGAACATTACCTGTAATGTATGTCCTCTCTTGCTTTCATAACTGCACCATAAGGAACAAAATCAAAAGCCTATTGCCGAGCATCAAATAAAACATAGTACTGCCTCTACAAAAATGAGAATGGCACCAAATCTATTTCATGTGGGGCACACAGGGCTAACCTGTTAAAGGGCCAATACATGTAAAATACAATTTATCTTAAAAAAAAAAAAAAAAAAAAAAAAAAAAAAAGCTACTGTAATAGCATGGACAAATCTATGTGTAAAACTTTCCATGCATTGAGAGAACTTCACATAGGACTATTTAGTTTTGCTGTGTACCTGAGTGATGGCTGACTGCAGTGTCTTTCAATGGGTTTACTGGACAGGAAGTCTGCTGTGTTTAAGAAAGTAACTCCCTCTACGATCATAACTTTATCTCAAATATCTTCAGCTCCGAAAAGCTTCGGAAACTTTTACATATATAGCCATGCATGTTCTGAACAGATCTTTTATAGAAGTCAACCTGTATTTCAGATGGAGCGGCCCTTTAAGAATCAGAAGCTGTAACCTGCAGACTTCACATTTGCTTGCTGTTTAGTCTAGTTGTAGCAATGTTAATAGACAGAATAAGCTTTCTACAAACAATTATACATCCATTACAATCGTACGGACGGAGGATAGAGACAGACCCACGGTTTTATGCAGTGAAAATGTACACGTCTCCTACACACAAAACCAATATTCATGAAAATGCAACGTATCGATACACTAGGGACGAATGAGGCATAAGGTGCAGCAAGTGGAGGCACAGGTTTATATTAAATTAATAAATTGTACTTGCAGGAATACTGGCTGCGTCCACTTTTTGTAGGCAATGAGTGGACATGCAGTAAATTAATAAGGCTCATCCAGAAATGGATATCATAAATAGTGAAAACAATGGTTAAGAAAAAAAAAAAAAAAAGAATATTAAACAAAAAAAAACAAAAACCAAAAAACTATATATCTTTGTATAAAAATATTTGTATAATCAGGACCATTCTTGTGTCAGGCTGAACTTGTCTCTATGGATTGGCAGACAATGTTTCATCCTGTTCAGCAATATGAAAGTCAAGAGAGTCAAAGAAAAACAAACAAAAAAAACAAAAAACACAACTACAATAATAAATATATTATTGCTATTAAATGATCAACTGAGACATAAGTAGTAAATGAACCATAATTGAGAAATCACAGAAAGTAACAACAGAAAATGGACATTAGTGATTGGCTAACAAGACGAATGTGCAGCGTTCACATTGATTGTCATCTCATCAAGGCTTTAATCCAACATGGGTACTCGTGAGTACTACAACTGGTGCTTGGGTGAAAAGGCAAAACAAAGTTAAGACCCACTGCTCTCTTACTAACGCATTCGGAAACATTCAAGAAACAGTGGTTCAACCCGTCTGTCAACGGAGATGGGCATAAAAATGCAGGACAAGTTTTGATAATAAAGTGGCATATAGTTCACCTCAACTGCTACATCCAGGTCATACGACTCCAGTTCTCCAGTCTAGATACAGACAATAAAATTTGAGAAGAAAGTCATCTCTGGAATGGTTTACAAAATGTAAACCTGGACAGTTTGTTTTTCACAGAAAAGGGTCTTTGGTGCCCCCCTCTCCCCCCCAAACAACAAGCAGGAGACACTGTTGGCATTACAAAAACGGAGGACTTCATTTATCTATAGGGAATTATTGATAGTTTGAAGGGGGAGGGGGGGCTGTCTACATGGAGTAAATTTTTCACAGTCAAACAAGGAGAGAGAAAAGAAAGAAAACACACATGAATCAACATGATTAAAATTGTCCCATTGGAGAAACTTCATTGTTCCACCTTCAAAGGCTCCGTTAGGAATGTAAACTGGATTGGCCTTTGAGATGTCATTCAGTGTCGTTTCTTGAGATGATGGGAAAGTATTTAAGTAGTGTGAATCTGGGAGAAGGATGGTCGTTCTTGTTATTTCCTCAGAAGACAGTCCAAGGGTGAGTTAGCCATGTGTCGAATCTGAGGTCAATCTCCTTTGTGGTGGTTATTGTTCTGCACCGAATGGCCATTGGAAAATGTCCCATTCTTGGTGGGTTCCTCTTCGTCATCATCTGGAATATCAGTTTCATCTTTGTCGCTTCTTTCGTCTTGTTCCAGCTGAACGAGATCAGACATTGAAAAAAACAAAACAAAAAACAAACACATATCAAAAATCAAGTACGAGTTTGTAGTAACCAAGAAGGATAACCAATCATTTTATCTCATTTTTAAGCTTTGGTCTACTCTTGACCCACCAACATAAAGGGTCTAAAGGACGAGGAGCTCAGAAATAACAAGTGTTATCCATTTTCTCTCTGCGATGATGGACAATAAAATGCAAATCTAATTATTACCAGGCATGGTTGAAAGAGGAACGCTCTTGGTCTATATGTGCACACATCCTACAACTGCACTAATGGGAACTATTGACGGCAGAAGAGAGTGTGTAAAACAAGTAATCCTGATTCTATCTCTTGCTACCTGGATCGAACAGTTTTACGGACCCGTGTTTGGCTGTCAAAATATGTAGAGATTGCATTTATAATTATCTTATTAGTAATATGGCACTAAACCTCATTGTCAATTAAGCTACATGATCCGATCCCCCCCAACGATTCGTTTGTCCTACCTTGCCCGTAAGAAACTTGTGGGCCATGCCAAGTATGAGATAGGCCCAGAAGACGTGCAGACATTGTAGTACCCACAGCAGGACGTTGAAAAAATAATAACCGAAAAAAGGCGGATAGAGTTCAATGGGGTAAACCCAGTTACAGTGGAGGATCCTGCAGAAGGAAAGAGAATTGGGTTTTTTGATTTTTTTTGGTTTCAACATTATTAGTTTTTGATATCTACATAGAAAGTGACCTTAATGGAATTGGAGGTTCAATCATTACATGTACAGGCTACTTCTTTTACCTGATAAATCCATCATTAGTCTTTGTGCTGGCGCTATGTCTGACATCAGAGCCCGATATGCACGTTAAGCACTTCTGTTGCACACTCAGTAAGAACGGCTATTGGAATGTTTAGTGAATTAGTAGGATAGGGTGGGAGCCATCTAGAAAGCAGATGGTGCTAGCCACAAATAGGGCATGGTCAACATCTCAAGTAACGTAAAGGTGGACAAGCTGAATAGTACATCAAAAACTAGACAGATCTCACATATCATCTATTTATAGAGCGCCACTAATGCCGCAGCGCTGTACAGAGAACTCACTCACATCAGTCTCTGCCCCATTGGAGCTTACAGTCTAAATTCCCTAATATACACACACACAGACAGACAGACAGAGAGACTAAGGTCAATTTGATAGCAACCAATTAACCAACCAGTATGTTTTTGGAGTGTGGGAGGAAACCGGAGCACCCGAAGGAAACCTACGCAAACATGGGGAGAACATACAAACTCCACACAGATAAGGCCACGGTCAGGAATCAAACTCATGACCCCAGTGCTGTGAGACAGAAGTGCTGACCACTGAGGCACCGTGCTGCCCATTCAGAATAGAGTCCAATGCTTCAGTACCGACACAACAATGCCAACCACTGTGCAGCACCACTTTCAATGGGGGAAAAATGGGGTACACATCCAAGTGCTGAGTCAATGGCTAGATGAGACTGCTTCTCAGGCTACATCCTATATCCTGATTTTACTACAGACTGGTGGTGCACGTCATGACCTGATCAATGCATAATCTATGTATCACTTGTATACAGTCAATGCTTAGTTTTATGACTTATTGCTTGCATTAGAAAGCCACAGAACAGTCAGCAATACTTTAGTGTCTTCCTGTGCTGTGAGGCAGAAGTGCCAACCGCTAAGCCACTGTGCTGCACCTATACGGGGGAATTCAACTGTAAAAAAATCCGCGCAAGGTGCCTCCGGAATGGCCACGAGACACCTTGTGTGGATTTTTTTTTTTTTAAAAACACACAAGTAACTAAGTTTTGCTCGCACCCCTATGGGGCACGAGCAAAAAGCAAAGGGTAACTTAGAACTTGAAGTCATTACACTTTGCTGGATACAGTTTTGTAAAGCTTATATTCTGTATGTACAATGTTGTGTATCTGATTAGGTTTTAGACAGAGAGATCTCTCTCTCTCTATATAATTCAGCCACTCGTAATTGTATACATAAATATTTAAATCTATTTGTAACCTCACATAGGGCTATCCTTGCTGTCATTATGTAAAGCTGAGTACACGCTACAAAAACTTTCGACCAATTTGTTGTCTCTAACGATTGAAGTCCCGACCAGCAGCCGATTCAGGTGTACACACTATACCCAATTACCTTCAGATCTCTGCTCTTCTTCTGTCATAACCATCTGCTACAAGTGACAGCTGCCCTGGGTGTCAGTGGGTAAATGCTCAAAGAACTTTGTAAGATTCAGAAGCCAAGACGTTAATTTCCACACTGTTACATAAGATAACAGTGTTTCAGCAAAGGCTGACTGCAGGTCAGACACCATCTCCGTACTCATATTTGTTTTAACCACTGATGCTGATAATTATGCCGGCACCAGTGACTTATGACCAGACTGTGTCAAGAGTATAATTTATGCGCTGCAATAACTTCTCCTAATGCTCTATACACTTCGTTTGTGCTCAGATCTCCTGCTCTGAATATGCTGCTGCCCTGGCTGTTAATTTCGTAATTCCTGACAGTTCTCACTACCTCCCGGAGCCCGGTTAACCCATACATTGCTGGCCTAAGTTACCTAAAATGACCTTTGAGGGAGTGAAAATCTTCCAGCAGGAAGGGGTGTTCAGGTGAACAGAACGGCGTGTGATGGACACAGTGACAGGCTGCCCTCTGCACAGACACATTGACAGGCTGCTAACTCTCTCTCTCTGGGCAGACAGCGATTGGAGCGATAAAAATCAAACAGTACGACCAACCAGATGAAGCGATGATCGGCACTTTGGGACGACTTTGCATCATCGGGTAAGTATACACACTCAGATATCTGGCCAATCGTATACACACTCACAGATATCTGGCCAATCGTATACACATTCACAGATACCTGGCCAATCGTATACACACTCACAGATATCTGGCCAATCGTATACACACTCACAGATATCTGGCCAATCGTATACACACTCACAGATATCTGGCCAATCAGTCATATATCATTTGATTGGCCCGCTAATCTGCTGAAAAAAGTGTAGTATGTACCTAGGTTTAAGCTGGGTACACACTACAGAAATTTCGACCAACTTTTTATGCCGAGCGATTTTACATGCGATCGATGTTCCGATCGCTCGGTCCATGGACTGCATACACACTAGCCTTGTTTAGGACGATAAAGGGAAGAGCAAACGTCCCTTTAGCGACTTTTTACAGCCATGTTGTCGTGAGCAATGACTGTAATTTCATACTCACTGTTGTGGATCGGTCGGAAGTTTATACACAATATACAATGGAAACGAGATTGGAACGAAAATATTAAACGGTACGACCAACCAAATGAGGCGACAATCGTCCATTTGGGCAGACTTTCGACCATCGTGTCACTGCACACACTGACCCGACTTTTGAACGAGAGGTCGTATGTCGGCTGATTTAGCCGATTATTGGATGAAAACTGTGTAGTGTGTACCCAGCTTAAGGCAGGAAACCCCTTAAGATATAGCTACTTCTGTGTCGATTTGAATTGGAGCATCTTAAGTGGATAGTTTCTTTTCAACCACTGTAAATTTGAAGCCTGAGTGTATCACAGAAAATATGACATATTGATATAGCCCATTGCAAATCAACGATAATTTACAAAATTATTTACTTACCAAAATGGAAAAATAATAATTCTTGTAATGATGAACACCGCAGCAAACACTACAAAGATATTGTTGCAAGTCTGCTTCCAGCCAGCGTAGTTAAACATCTTTGCAGACTGTTAAGAAGAGAGACTTGCACTCAGTTTCCAAATACAGGGCCTCTCGTCATTTATCATCAACAGAAATAATGTAACATCATATAGATTCAGAAAATAATGTAGATTTAAGGAGAAAGCTACCTGTCATTTTCAGATAAAATCACTTTGGCTAAAGTGGCAAATTACTTTGCTACAGTAATTAGGGTTAGGACGTAAGGTCAGGCTCTTAAGTCTGAGGGGTATATTCATTAAACGGCGTGTTTGAAGATGTTGCCTATAGCAACCAATCAGATTCTAGCTGTCATTTTGTAGAACCTACTAAATAAATGATAACTAGAATCTGATTGGTTGCAACATCTCCACTTTTTCAAACCAGCAGTTTAGTAAATATACCCGAGACTCATCCATGCCAAAAAGACCTTTGCCGGATGTCTACTTTTCAGGGGCATGTGATTTAGTGATTTATCAATATCTACATCAATGTAAATATTAACTGGGTTTATTTCAGCAGAACACTGTGTGTGTGTGTGTGTGTGTGTGGTTAATAGATAGGAAACCCCGCATCCTGTCAACCGTTTACCAACATGTGACGATTTGGTATCAATGTGAGCATGTCAATCATTGTTTGCACGAAATAAGATCACAGCATGTCTGACCAACTTAAAGAGATTGTACTTTTAAAAAAGACTCTGCCTAATTCTAATTATTATCTTTCCATAGTTACAGGTGCTTCTATCATAAGGTCAATTATTCACTACCTATTTCTCGATATAGAGTTACACTGTTTCAGAGGTTTCACCAGATGATTTCGGGCAGAAGTCCAAGACTATCAGTTAGGTTCTACAATTTACTAAAGTATGATTTAAAAGTAGGTAAAATCCATTTCGAGCAGTTACCCTTTAACCGGAGTACCAGTCGGGGTGGCATCTACAGTGACTATCTTAATGCCTCACCTCCAGGAAAATGTCGGAGGAGTCGTGTATGGCCATAACCAATGTGCCCACGCGTATGTAGTTTGCACACCACGAAAAGCTGATCAGTATAATAGTGGCCACGTGGTGGATAACTTGCTCTTTAAAGTCCTGAATAAGAAAAGCAAAAAGAAATATATGTTTTAATGGCAAAAAGGAAATTAATAAAAAACAAATAAAATAAAACAATTATCCCACAGAGAAATATTACCAACCTGATTATAAACACCAGCAGCTGGATCCTTCTGCTCCAACACGCTACTGGTTTTATTTAATATGATGTTATTGCCCATTAATTTGTCAGTGGGGGGTTACGATCGGCATTCTACGCAAAGGTGAGTAACCAGGCAGATTCAGTAAGCATTCTAGTAGTTTAAAGGGACTAACTATTTTTTTAATGTTTCCTTTGCATTTGTGTAAATAAGAATGAAGGTATAAATGTATAAAAATACTCTTCAGATAGGACTTTAATATATGGTGCTAGCAAGACTGCTTGTATAGCGCACCGTACAGTTGACATTGTTTGACTTCTCCTCTAATAATCCATTTAGCTCTTCCCACAGCTCTACTTATGGAAACGTCATAATACTCCCCCTAATACGATGGCTTGGGTGCCAGGCATTGTGGGAATGGTATTGAGGAACATCACCAGATTTACACCATTTGGCGGTGTGTCAAGGTCTGTAATAGGACTGAAAATATGATAGAGCGCAAGCACAGTGGTAAAAGGCATAAACCAAACCAAATCAAGTAACAGGCACACACAAGAAGGCTAGTAGTAGCCTAGAAAACAAGGCAAGTTAGCCGGCCATGGTTACTCTTTAAGCAGGTCCACTAAGGTCACCACCTTGTGAGATAGGTGGGAGGACATTGGCATAATATTTCGAACATTCTACATGAAATTGAAGGCTTGACCATGGGGCTAGTTTCAGGCTATGCTGGGCTGGCAACCTGGCACCTGAACCCAAACATTCCCCGACAGCAGTCGAAGACCGGTTCAGTAGGTGATTATTTATGAAGTGGACCTTCATATCAGAAATGTACTTCTGGGTTTGATCAATTTTAGATGGTAAATAAGGAGACGAGTTGGATCAGACCAGAAGGTCCAAAGAAGCCAATAATGGGGACGGAATGTTATGAACAATCTAGAGGTAGTTTAGAGGTCATTAAGAAATCATTGAGCAACTAACCAATCTGGTGCTCATTTAACTACCAGATGTCCTTTAAAGTGCTTTGAATATCTAGTTGCATGACTGAGGTGCTCCTATAACAGTAACTGGACAATTCCATTACCAAGACCCTCTCGTGGCTACAATGTTAATATAGAGTACTTACCTTCCGCTTGACATCAAATGCGATTCTGAAGAGGAGAGACCAGTAGAAGCCCAGTTCGATCATGTAATACCAGTACTGGGATGGCAGCATGCTCTGGTAGAAGGAAAGAGAGTAGAACTTAGCACATTACGGATCTTGAGCTCCGCACTAGTAACAATACAAGGTTCTACTTTGCAGAGAAGAGCGAGAATCTCAATATATAGTGATCAGAGCATTTATAGTGTGCTTTCTTGTCATGTTGATTAATGAGAGAGCAAGATGGCACTGTAAGAAAACAAGAGCTATGCATTTCAATTTAGTAGTTATTGCTGGTACACATCTCAATTTGATAATTGGATCAGACCGGATGAGCAGGCAAGGTTCATTAGACAGCCGGCAGTGTTCACGGCATTTGCACAGCAGTACCAGAAATGGAAAAAAAAAACACTGTTTGGGGTGGAATCAGGGCCGGATTAAGGGAATGGAGGCCCCTGGGCCAAGGCCCCCCCCCCATGATCCGAGCTGCCCCCTCGCCCCCGGCACTTACCTCCTTCTCCGGCACGCTGTACGCTCTTAACTGAGGAGATCTCATGAGAGTGAGACTCACGAGATCTCCTCAGTAAGGAGACTACAGCGCGCCGGAGAAGGACCGCAGTGAAAGTGCTCAGCAGCACTGATCGCGCCGGGGGCGCCCCCGCCCCCGACCAATACTGCTGCTGAGCACTTTCAAGGGCCCCTGGATGCCATAGGCCCCTGGGCTGTAGCCCAGTTAGCCCTATGGTTAATCCGGCCCTGGGTAATCCAGTCCTAACAAGTTACTGAACTGGGCTACGAACTTCAAGCTAGTTGAGGTGTCACCTCATGTTTTTCGTGCGCCAGCCACAGCTACTCTTGCGTCTGTCAGTGGACAACATACTGCCTGCCTAAGGCAACATAACGCGTCTTGTACACAAACACAACGCTACTAGCGGGAGCGAGCAGTGAAGATGAAGGTGGGCTGAAAACGCTGGGTGCCCATCAGATGCCTAGGTAAGAACTTTTTTGGCCCAAACTGTACATTATGTATTCCATCCACAAATAATTTTTCAATTTTGTGATAATTTACCATTTAAAATAACAAAGTCTTTATTTTTTTTAAATTCAGCAATGTTTATTTTATTGATGAGCTAATGCAGAAGAACGCTCCGATTCAACCAAATTGGTTGGGTCTAATCCTGCCCACTTCAAAAGTGGATACACAAGGACAGTTCTCAACATAAAATAAATACAAAGACGCTTTTCCAACAATAAAATGGGCCTAAATATATGTATGCATGCTAACGAGCTGAGCGAACTGCCTTGTACAGTCTTCTTTGTGGCTCCTGCAATATCTTTCAGTGACCTGTTCCCTACCACTAGACTGGTCTGCCATATTGTCCAATGTAAACCTTGGGAATTACCTGTTTGGGGAAACCTTTATACACCTCACTGAGGTCATGGAACCAGGGTTTCTGCAAACAGAAAAAAATTAAATACCATTATATATTAATAACAAGTTAACCCGTGCATGATAGTCATGCATTCTAGTCAAATCAAGCTACTTAAGGTGTTAAAAAGGTTCTTGTCATGCATTTGGGCCATAGCCCAGGCCTCCTCAGGGGAAGAGCGTTACTTCCCGATGCAAGCGCCCTTTTTTAACGTGGTTTTGTCCACATGTCATCACCTCATCATTCTTCTCCATCACCTCATCCTTCATTTTCATCGCCACATCTATCCAGATGTCTATCCAGACACAGGGATCTCTCTCAGCGGTCCTGAGTATCACACTCCTCTCGCTCTGTCACCCCCGGCAACCACCAACCACTCCCCACTGTCACCCCCGGCAACCACCAACCACTCCCAACTGCCACCCCCGGCAACCACCAACCACTCCCAACTGTCACTTCTCCTTCAAGATATATATATTTTTTTTAAATCTTTATAAACACTTTTAACAATTAACAAATTAAAAACATCTTAGTATACCAAATTTCAGCCCTTTCTGAATTTTTTTTTTCCACACACACTAAGAATTTAGTAGGTCAGTGTATAACTCCGCCCAGCAGGTGGCGCTGCAGCTTGGTTTTATTTTTTCCACACACACACAGACAGACTAACACACGCCACTAGACATTTATATATTAAATAATAAAAAAATAATAAAATAATAAATAATAATTATATATATTTTACACACACACACGTATATACACACACACATACATTTTGTCGAGTGTGCTAAATATGTGATAGCTGGAATCTGATTGGTTGCTATAGGCAACATCTCCACTTTTCAAACCTGCCGGAAAACTCCCAGCTTGATACATTTACCCCCAAGTGTGCACCAGACATCGTTGAACTCTCCTTAATTCTACCGACCATGTCTTTTTTTCCCAACATGTCATCTTGTCCACAGACACAATGCTACTAATGTTCTCCGATACAAGATGGTAAGCTCTTTGAGCCAGGAACTTTTTCCCTATTGCATTGAAGTATATGAACTTGCTGTTCCCAAAATATTTGGCATATTTGTAAGGGCCTGTGTACGTTACGTTTCACCACTTAACTTCTACATATAATAAATATATACATATAATAAAAGTAGTCACGTATCTCTAATCTGACCAAACGCAAAAATAATAAAAAAAATTATAAAAAACAAAAGCAGTTATAAAACACTGACCTAATAACAAGAATGACATAAAGTTGTGCCAAGACAGCAATAGCGGAGGGTGGAAATGAAAAGCGCTACTTACATCTACAAGGACGGCCATGCCAGCAATGAAAGCAATAAGATAAAAGGTGAATCTCCAGCTGTAAAAAGAAAGTACCCTTAGTACAAACGAACACTAATCATCTGTTCCATTGCGGTACTCGCCAAACAGCCGATTGTTAAATGGACATTATATTGGGAAAAAACTTCTTTTATAATGTTACCCATATTTTCCAGAGATATTTTGTTCAAAAAACTTATTTCTTGATAAAGGCAAGAAAGAATTTGAAAATTGCATAATACGTTTTGGGAAACAGGATTTTGCAGCAATTATTCCTCTCTTCCTCTCGAACTCCCGGAAGAGTAGGCAAAACTCCCGAAATTTGGCGAAATTCACTGCAGTGAATGGAGGGGGCGGAGCTTAATTACGCAATTAAGCTCCGCCTCTTCATTCAATGCCGCAACAATTTCGGCTTTTTATAGTGGGGGCGGGGCTATGGTGACGCTAAATGTCACCATGCCCTCCTCCTACCCCATGTCACATGACTTCTCCCCCGGATCTCCTGGGGAAGAAATCTTAAAAGTGGTCATGTATGGACTATTAGCATGCTGGTCCATACTGACCAAAGAAGAATAAAAATTAGTGCAAGCTGCATTAATGAAACAAAATGGCCGGCAAACGGCTTGTGAGGCAACACAGCAGTGAACGTTTGCAAAACTAATGTATAGTAATCAGCAAAGGCAAAAAGCTATCTAAATATTGAGATCACTTCTAAACAACTTTTTATCATCTGCCGAGAGGGTTTGATTATTTAAACGGACATTTTAATCAAACGAAACGTTACGCACCCCCAACTCGCTCTTAGCCCCGCCCCCTCACTAATGACCTCGGCGCCCTCACAAATTGAACAACTTGCAGTGTTAAGTCCAGTAGAGGTCATTTCAGGTTGCTGAGAAACAGCACAGCAGCCAATGCATCAACCACAAGCAAAATTAGGCCTCCAAAACAATTCAAGTTCTATGCATGCTAAAGAGTGACAAACCAAACAATAACAGACGTGATATCAGTTCTCATACCTGGCTTCACGAAACTTCTTTTGTAGACTGGGCCTGTCCTGGTTTCTCCTCCGACGGAACCATCTCTCTACCTGGCGCACGGTAAGTTTGCTTGCTCTCGACAAGTTCTCTAGGTCACCCTAAGAAAAGAAGAATACGGATTCAGTTCCCCAAAAGGGTTCAATGGCTTAAATAAATATGTAAACCACAATTTTCGGAACAGACCTCAAAACAAAAACACAAATCTTCTAACAAATATAAGATCAGTCCTCTCTCAAACCCTGATAATACCTGGCAGCACCGCCAATTTCAGGGTAAATTTTATAGATTTGGAGAGAAGAGGTGAGAAAACGCTAGTCAAACACTTAAACTGAAACGCTGATATGGTAGACACTGGAGGTATTAAAACCTTATATCTGGACAGAATAGGCAACATTCTCTCCTGCTTCTACAACAAACTATATAAGCTTGACCTGTGTTGCAGGTGAAAGAAGACATACTGTATTTTGGTAGGGGTATATCAGATAATACAGTACACTTGAAAGCTTGCATCATCCAATTTATATTAAAGGAAGTTCTCCAGGCTATTTAAAAAACTGTCCAATCACAAGTCACCAGGATTGATGTGTGTACTGCTGAATTTTATAAGAATACTGCCAATAAAATTCCCTTGTACTATCCTTCATCTCAGAGCTCTAACTTAAAATTTTAGCGCCTAGGGCGAGAAAGAAAAAAAAAAAAAGCCTTTAATTTTAACCAAATTAACCTAAACTATCCGTAAGTTGCACCCCCCTTCAGCGCTACACCCTGTGCGGTCGCCCTTACCACACAGGCCTAGTTAAAGCCCTGCTTCATTAATAATTTAGTTCTCCAAGAAGACAGCTGCCCACCCTGCTTTCTAATGAAGGCTTAGTGGACTGGGCCCTATAACCCAATAACGGAACGCTGATTTTGTTAGTGGCAGAATGGCAGTCACCAATGTACGCAAAGTGAAGTCATTCAAAATCTGACACAGATTGAAGTCTCCTTATTTGATTTGATTGACTGACTGCATCAGGTATTTCATCAACATCATCAACATTTATTTACCCCCTCTATTTGGTTTCTGGGGTACCTTTTCTTCAGGTGATACAAGTAATTTCCCCCCAGTGGCCTATCCTTTCCTTTCCCATAGGCTGTGGCTGACAACTTCTAAAAGGGATACATGTCGAGTAATGTATTAAAAAAATTGCCCTCTATTATTATCACCAACATTTTCTTATATAGCGCCAGCAAATCTGTAGCCCTGTACATTTAGGAACAAACACCGGAGTAAAACAAGACTGGGTATTATAGACAGAGAGGTAAGCGGCCCTGCTTGCAAGCTGACAATCTATGGGACAGTATGCATTGGATACACAAGGTTAAGTGCTACCCCAGGGAGGATAAGAGGGTGGTTGAGGAATATTATAAGCTTGCCTGAAGAGGTGGGTTTTCAGAGATTGTTTCAAGGTTTGAAGACTAAAGGAAATAGTCTTACTGTGCGAGGAAGGGTATTCCACTAAGTGGATGAAGCCCAAAAAAAAAAGTCCTGTAATTGGGAATGGGGGCGAAGATCTTGTGCAGAACGGACGTGTTGAGTTGGGAGATCTTTGAGACAAGTGAGGAGATGTATGTTGGTGCAATGTTGTTGATGACATGAGATGTATGTTAGTAGAAGATTTTTCTATTTGATTCAGTAAAAAAACAGGCAACCAATGTAGAGACTGAGAGCGGATCAACAGTGGAAGAACGATTTGCTAGGATCATCAATCTAGCTGTTGCATGCAAAACAGACTGTAGTGTTGAAAGTCTGATTCGAGGAAGACCAGTGAGGATGGTATAGCAAGAGTCAATGCAGGAGATTAGTGCATGAATTAAAGTTTTAGCAGTGTCTTGTGCAAGATATGTGCGTATCCTGGAAAAGTTTTGTTTTTTTTAAATGTAACAGGATTTGGATATAGATTGGATGTGGGGAATAAAGCATACCCATAGATTGTAAGCTTGCGAGCAGGGCCTTTTCACCTCTTTGTCTGTTTTACCCAGTTTGTTTATTAGTTTACTATGTTTGTCCCCAATTGTAAAGCGCTACGGAATATGTTGGCGCTATATAAATAAATGATGAGGATGATGATAGTATTAGTACGCTACATAGCTGAACCAAGGAGATCATTTGGTTTATGGTATCTCTGGGTCAGGAGAGATCATCTAGTCTATGATAACTCTGATTAAAATAAATTTTGATAGATTAGTTTAGATAAAATTTCGAACCGAAGGCTTCCTGAATAAGAGCGTTAGCTCTTCACAAAAAAACCTTGGTGGTGGCATGATTGGTAAGGCGAATGTAGTACGCGAGACAGACAGGAAGAGTTTTAATCATTGTTAGACTAGGTCAGTGTTGGCTAACCTATGACACTCCAGGTGTTGTGAAACTACAAGTGCCAGCATACCCTTGCAGGAATAAGCTGCTACATATTGGCAAAGCATGCTGGGACTCGTAGTTTCACCACACCTGGAGTGTCACAGGTTAGCCATCACTGAAATAGGACTACACTGGACTAGGTGGTTGTTACTGATTGAACCATTGTCACACAAGTCGTGCAGGTTCGGGTAAGTGCTGGATCGTGACAAATCTATGCTGGTGACCTATTGGCCTTTTTTAGTGAACCATCTTACAGTTATAATAGACCATTTTTCAACATTTACAATTAATTTCTCCAATTTGGAGTGGATGGAACTGCGTGAAGATCAACACCTACAAACCCACCCCCATTCCATCTCTCTCCAATTAGCTAGAACCCCAAAAGCTTTCCTTTTTTAGGACAGCTGCTCAATTTGGAGAAGGCCTTCTTTAAAATGATCTAGTGAAATCAAAAGTCTGGGGAAATCATCATCATCAGCTATTTATATAGCGCTACTAATTCCGCAGCACTGTACAGAGAACTCATTCACATCAGTCCCTGCCCCATTGGAGCTTACAGTCTAAATTCCCTAACACACACATAAAGAGAGACAGACAAGGGTCAATTTAATAGCAACCAATTAACCTACCAGTATGTTTTTGCAATGTAGGAGGAAACCAGAGCACCCGGAGGAAACCCACTGCAACATGGGAAGAGCATACAAACTCCGCACAGATAAGGTCATGGTCGGGTATCAAACTAATGATCCCAGTGCTGTGAGGCAGAAGTGCTAACCACTAAGCTGCCGTGCTGCTCAAATGCTTAGATCTCCCAAAAGGATGAGTTGAGTCTTCTACACTTACCGGATTTGGTTCCGTGCTAAGCTACTTTTAGAAATCCCTCAGTAAATAGTGCATTTACAGCACCCTAGTCCCTGACTTACATACTTCATTTGCTGCATCAAAATCTTCCTCTATGCTTCAGGCCAGAGATGGGAAAACGTTGCTTTCGTGGTTAGAAAATAAAGGGCTTGGAGAATGTGGTCAGCCACGAGCTCTGACAATAAACCAGTGGTGTCGCTCTACATTTTAAAATATAAATTATCACAAATTGGACCCTATGTTGATACCTTGCTGAGCATTAAGGTAGAAGAGTCTGAGCATATCATATTATCTACCCCCGCAGCTGACATGGTTTCTGGCAAAAAAAGAAAATTAAGACAGCAATGGTGCCAAGTTTTGTCTTTTCTTTATAACATAACTAGGTGTCGATTCTCTCTGAACCCTTTTCCAATGCTTCTAGCTAATTTACACTCCTGGAAAGTCAATAAGAAACTCAAAACACCTACAGTTAATCTTATTAGCAAACAGGGAGCTGGTAACTTTGCTTAGAAATACTGACTTTATCAATGCAGCAATTATTCACAAAATGGCCAGGTGACTAATTTAGGACATGACTGCCTCCCCCATGATTCTTCGGTGGTCCAGAGGGGTCTTCCATGCTGAGCTGTCTTCACCCAGTACATTTCAACTTTCATGCCAGAACCAAAGTCCAGGGCTGTAACTAGAGCTTTGCTGTAGGGGTGACCGCCAAGTGCGCAACGCTGAAGCAGAATGCGGTTTTTGAATATTTTAGGTTCATTTGGTTAAATGGAGGGCTAGAGGGGCGGCCTTTTTCTCTCGCCCCGGGCCCTAAAAGTTTAAGTTAAGGCTCTGTCAAATTCACACACACCTTAAGTTAGTGCAGACACAAGCTATGTTTATAGAAAAAGTCTTAGTATTGGGAAAAAAAACAACCCCCCCCCCAAAAAAAACCCAAATCCATAGGTTGATAGATTATATATTTATATATCATTTACTATTTATAAATAATATATAAATATATATAATATATATCATTACTTTATATCATAGCAAGCATGTTAAATTTAACTTAAAATTACAATGTTGTTTTTGGTCTTATGAAAATAAATACATTTTTTGGAAGGCAATCTTAAAATAAATAGAAATGGAAGTACATTTAAATGTGTAGTGTGATGGTTAATGATATCATTTAAACGGACAACAGTAGAAGTGTTATAAAACTACACAATAAACTATCAAACTCCTTATTGTCTGAACAAAATGGCACAGTTTAAAAGATCAGTCTAAGTTTATGAAATATAGAGGGGTAGAGTATACTGTATACAATGGACAATATCACATTTAGAAAAAAAAACCAGATAAAATATATCAATAAACACAATTTATACAGTTATGTGTCATTTTGATTGAATACAGGACTACTGAAAATGGGCAAGAGTTAATCAACAGAGCCAGAACCCCTCCGTCTGCCCCGCTGTCACACTCCTGCCCCTCTGTCACACTCCTGCCCCTCTGTCACACTCCTGCCCCTCTGTCACACTCCTGCCCCTCTGTCACACTCCCTCTCACTCCTCTACCACGAGCCAGCCATAGAAAAAACCAAAGAGCACATAAACTTACCAATCCGCGCGGCGCCGGGACCCAGCAGACTCCTCTCTCCCGCAGCTGTGACTGAATATCGACGTCAGTGACAGCTGCGGGAGAGAGGAGTCTGCTGGGTCCCGGCGCCGCGCGGATTGGTAAGTTTATGTGCTCTTTGGTTTTTTTCTATGGCTGACTCGCGGTACCCCAGTGACAGCGCCGCGGCACCCCTGGGAGTCGCGGCGCACACTTTGGGAACCGCCGCTCTATGGACATTATTTTATAACTATTTATAAATTTACCTATTGTGGCTAATTGAGTTCTTAGAAGATGGCACTACACAATTAAGGTTATGGTAATGATCAAATTGTTCAGTGTTCTACTTTGTATCTGGACAATCTCTCAGTTCTAAACACCTTAGCCACACTCCAAGGCCTGGTTATATCAGAGGAAAACTAACAAAATAAACAGCACAAGTGTCTTTAATGTCGACGACGAAGAGCTTTGGCCTGGAGAGACAGGCAATGCGAAGGATTCTGGTATAGGAGCAATACCCATTCACACATTGAGATCATACCTGTCTGGGGTGCTTCGAGCCGCTTGTATAGAACGCCTGCAGCACCGGATTATGAGCGGCCCGCAGCTTCACCTTGTCTTTCACACCCAGAAGGCTGGCGAGTGGGGTCGCTGCATAGCTGCATGGGAAACACATTGCAGAAAATAATGTATAGGACGGCACAGTACGTACACACCTACGTCGTCTGTTACAGGAACACCACCAAGTAAAACTATACCCAAATACAAAATCAATCAGAGCCTTTTACTTGGCATAAATTCAGGTTTCACTTTAGAAATAAATCAAGATTCCCCTCTGCCAGATCGAATCTGGTGTCTTTCTTCATTTAATCAACGTTCATTAATAATACTTAGTTTGATAAAGGTTTTCATGGCTTCTGGGAGATGTGGTAGGAAAAAGAAGAGATGGGCAGAGCTTCAACCACAACATAAAGCCTCGCTTGCCTCGGAAAACGCTCTAAGTGGCAGAGGCTCGAAGATGCAATTCACGCCACGTCGTCATCCAACATGCATCAAGTTCGCGCACTCCAGAGGAAATGGCTGCTCTCTTAACGGTCAAGGAGGCACACCTTGAATTTGGGAGTCTCTAGGACATTTCTGGAGAGTTAGTAACTCCCCACTATCCCAGGGGAGTCAAGAGTTTGATTCCTACCAATGTCCTATCGGTGTAGAGTCTGTGGGCTTGAGTCATTAAGGAAAGTAAGGCAAAAAAAGGAGTACGTTTTCTCCTGGACAAAACCATGTTACAATGCAAGGGTGCAAATTAGTTTATTATTTTACACATACGAGAAATACTGGCCGTTTTGTCATGTAGCACACAAATGCTTGATAGCTTTATTTTTACACTGAGATTTAAACTTGATCTAGGACATGCCCAACCCCAACTATAAATCTGCCATCACATTTTAAATTTTCCTCCCCTCCAAAGCAACATGGTTTTACCAAGGTGCAAATGTACTCAATTTTTTGCTTTACTTTCCTTAATGAATCAAGCCTAGTGTGTTTAATTAAGGCGTAGACATAGGTTCTTTTTCACCCACATATAAATGCTTTGTGTAACAATGAAAACTTATTATTACACACTAACCTTCTAGTACTAAGGAGGGAAAAAAAGACCCACACTCTCCCTCTCCAAGAAACTAGGCTGTGTGCACCCTGAGCCGTTCTCCTCTCCTCCCCTTCTCTACCCCTTACGGATTAGCCGAGAAGCACAGGACGCTGGGTAACAGGATTTCACACCACGTTATTTGCAGAATAAGGAAATGTTTTCAATGTTTATCTCTTACTTTAGACATATTGTTTCCTTGTAATGTTTTATTGCTGCAAACACTGAAAATAAAGATTACAAAAAGAGACAGACGATGATGAAAACCACGTCATCGTCTCTTTATAGCCAGCTCACTGCTCAAAACTAGTAAACAGGTACTTAAGTAATGTCAGGTAAGTGCAGGGACGGACCTAGACTTTATTTTTCTGGGGGCGGTTTAGCATAGGCATGCCCCCTTCCATTCTGATTGGCTGGCTCCAGTCCCACCCCCACCCCCGCGATTGGACACAATTTATAGGTAGGCTTGAGCGGCTGTATGTGTGTAAACAAGCAGTCATGTAGCTGTATTAAACTCACACTAACAAAATAATATTTCCACTGCACAACTGAAAAGATAAATATAAATCATGTTATTTCAAGTATATACACAAGATGAATGTATAGCAATCTTCTTATAAAAGGAGTTAACAATTCTGTTTATAATGTTTACCTTGGCTAGAGTGACGTTTTTGGGGGCATCTTTGATCTAGTAGATCAGCCACATGCATTTAGACATGCATAGAATTTACATTTTGTACGCCTTCATTGCAAATTAGCCCCTGTGCGCACAATGAAGGCGTTCGAAGTAAAGAACTGGGCAGACTAGTGCTTCAGAAGCGCTAGACACGCCCCCCATTGTGACCTGGCCACGCTCCCTGCCCCAATACCGCCTACTGAAACCTTGGAAGGTAGGCATTGAAAGCTGCACTGCAGCACAGTCATCCCGTATGTGTACTAGAGATTTTACATAACTGGTCTGGTAACATTACTTTTGCTGCAATCTCAGAAATCGACACTTCTGAGTTGGACCCGTATTAATCATGCACCCACTTTACTAATTATGCCAATGAGATGCTAAAATCCCTACACACAATGGGTGGGCATTACGGAATTCTACAGAAACCTGTAATGAATTAGAAGACTACTGGTATTTCGAGCAAACAGTGCACCGGGGCCCATGGAGATAATGGGGTCCACTAATGGCAGATGCAGAGCGTCGGGGGCCCTGGGTTCCCTGCACCGGGGCCCACAGCTCGCTAGCAACGCCTCGGGCCTTCCTTACCCAGAAGTTGAGGATCTCTCCTCTGGAGCATTTATCATCAACATTAGTGGTGGGAAAATTAACAAACATAAAAAAAAAATAAAACGCAATTCCATCCTTTGGCCATGGTTTGGTCCCTGGTTATGTTCTGCACAGCCTATTGCTGCATTTGTTCTACAACTCATGGCTACAGGGGTACTTAATAGACTTGTTTTATTACAGATTATGCTGGCCGTCAAAATAAATGTTACTTATAAATGGTGTGGTTTATGTGTCTTTAATACCCAAGATATCAGTTTTTCAGAAAAGCATGAGCTGAACACATAACCTAACAATAGGTGTAGTGTTTAAAGATCTTGAGGTATCCGGAATAGACATCGCTTCCCACGCACAGCATTCTGTACTGAATGCTGTGCAGGTGGAAGTTGACGACTGTGATTGCCTCTCCCATTACCCAGGGACCGGTGGCTTTGCCGTGACCGTCCGTTTCCTGCGCAGGTGGTGTAATAAAACACACCAGGACCTCACTCTACTGCCTAGTTGGCAAGATACAGCAGGACGTACAGTTACGTCAAAGTGACAGCTAAACGGTGTGATGCCGAGAGAGAAGGAACCTTTAAACAACAGGTCACCGCCTTAGTAAACATAACTAAATAAAATGTGTTATCTACATCCTCAGAGACGCCAGAAAGATAAATATTTTATTTGAATGAATAGTCCCGGTTATATTTCAGGAAACAGATTCAATTGTTAAACTGTGCACACATACTGTTTTGGCTCTCTACTGGGATATGTGTATTCAAGAGGTCAGGCAAAGACCCATCTTAAACTTTAACCGCTTGGAATGGAGGAATATCACCTAAGCCTTGGGGGTGGGATGGGGAGAATATTTTTTTTTTTATTTAAATCTTAAATTTGATATATTTTAACACCAGTGCATTCAAAGTCTCGTTTCGCTAATGAAATACATACTCACTCACACACATCTATCATATATTATAATATATATATATATATATATATATATATATATATATATATATATATATATATATATATATATATATATATATATATATATATATATACATACATATATACATACACACACACATATGTATATATACACACACACGTGCATTGAGATCTAAAACACTACTAATCAACAGACAATAGTTAAACATAATGAAACAATTTAGAGTTTATGCATGCATAAGGGACAGAAGGAAACAGGGGCTTATGGGCCAATATGTTCAATCAGAGTTTCTGCTTAAAAACAAAACTACTACAATACTCACATTTCAAAGATGTACCGCAATACGAGGAAAACTAAAGCAAGCGGCAATGTGATGTACAGGTCAGAAGCTTTGGCGTACGTACGACCTTCCTGATCCTCAAGGTCGGCCCAGGTCAGACTATTTGGTAGCCACAGCTTATCCCACCAGAAGTAGTCGTAAATGGTTTGCAACATCCTGCTGGAGAGAAGAAGTTACACACAAAGAAGAGATGAGGAACAATGCATACATAGGTTGCAAAAAAAAAAAAAAAGTATTAAAGACACATTTGTGAACGTTATCGCTGTATAAAAGGCTGCTTGCATTTTCATTCGGAGGCTCTGGGAAGCAGCAGCGGTGAATGACCTCTTATAAAAGGCCAAACGAGAGCGGCTTTGTGTGCTACCTTTCTCTAGTCCTCCTCTAGATTTACATATTAAAATCAGATTACGCCGATATCCTGTGAAGCTATTCTGTGTTTGAGTTGAATATTAGCCAGTTCTATGAAGGCTCTTTAACTAGCAGATTGCTGGGGAAAAGTAGAGCGAGGTTTTTGTTTTGCAAGTTATTGTGTCACATACCATACATCATCATCCTCATTTATTTATATAGCGCCACTGATTCTGCAGCGCTGTACAGAGAACTCACATCAGTCCCTGCCCCATTGGAGCTCACAGTCTAAATTCCCTAACATACATACACAGCCTAGAGTCAATTTATTAGCAGCCAATTAACCTACCAGCATGTTTTTGGAGTGTGGTAGGAAACCGGAGCACCCGGAGGAAACCCACGCAAACAAGGAGAGAACATACAAACTCCTCACAGATAAGGCCATGGACGGGAATTGAACTCATGACCCCAGCGCTGTGAGGCAGAAGTGCTAACCACTAAGCAACCATGCTGCCCATTCATCATCATTTATTTATATAGCGCCAACATATTCCGTAGTGCTTTACAATTGGGGACAAACACAGTAATAAACAAACTGGGTAGAACAGACAAAGAGGTGAGAAGGCCCTGCTCGCAAGCTTACAATCTGTAGGTCAGTGGGAGTCTGATACATAAGGTTAATTCTACATATTATATTTTGGTCCAGCCAGATTGCAAAGGTTAAAAAAAAAAAAAAAAAAAAAGGAAGGGATTAGTATGCTATATGATCCAGTCACACAGCAATGTTTGTCAGAGGGTTGTGTAACAGGTGGTAATGGGGTAATCTAGTGAGGTTAAGAGGGTGGTAGAGGAATATTATAAGCTTGCCTGAAGAGGTGGGTTTTCAGAGAACACTTGAAGGTTTATAGACGACAGGAGGGAATTCCAGAGTGGGTGCAGCCCGAAAAAGTCCTGTAACCGGGAACAGGAGGATGTAATGGGAGTGGATGAGACACGCAGATCTTGTGCAGAACGGAGGTGTCGAGTTGGGAAATATTTTGAGACAAGAGAGGAGATGTATGTTGGTGCAGCTTTGTTGATGGCCTTGTAGGTTAGTAAAAGTATTTTACATTGGATTCGGTAAAAAACAGGCAGCCAGTGTAGAGACATACAGAGTGATTCAACAGAGGAATAACGATTTGCAAGGAAAATCCATCTTGCTGCCACGTGTAAAATAGATTGTAGGGGTTTGAGTCTGTTTTTGGGAAGACCAGTAAGTAGGGAATTGCAATAGTCAATGCGGGAGATGATGAGTGCATGAATTAAGGTTTTTGCAGTGTCTTGTGTAAGATATGTGCATATACCATTGTTTCTTACATAGATCCAAACACTATATAACTTACAAGGAAACAGACCTGTCCCCTTTGTTATTTAGTTACCGTATTATGACCCTATGGATAAAATTAACATGGTGCGCACGGTGGCAAAGTGGTTAGCACTTCTGCCTTACAGAGCTGGGGTCATGAGTTCAATTCCCGACCATGGCCTTATCTGTGTGGAGTTTGTATGTTCTCCCTGTGTTTGCATGGGTTTCCTCCGGGTGCTCCGGTTTCCTCCCACACTCCAAAAACATACTAGTAGGTTAATTGGCTGCTATCAAAATTGACCCTAGTCACTTTCTCTGTCTGCCTGTGTATGTTAGGGAATTTAGACTGTAAGCTCCAATGGGGCAGGGACTGATGTGAATGAGTTATCTGTACAGCGCTGCGGAATCAGTGGCGCTATATAAATAAATGGTGATGATGATGCACAAACAGCAACGCAATTTAAGCCACTCTCAGCAGAGTGGAAAAGCATCTACTGTACATAACATGATCTAGTCTTCAGACCTAACTTGTCTATCATACACGACACAGTCCTATGCCCCTCAGTTTCAGGGGCCTAGTCATTAAGACTTAACCCAGGCGTATATATCGACCTGGGCCAATTTAACAAGCTCCAAAAGGCCATTAATAGGCCCGCCAGTCTCAAAGTACAACCCCACCATATATATCGCCAGCTCCGTTAAGTATTCACCCCTGAACGAAGTGTAGGTCACATGGTTGAATCCGCTTTTGGCGTCAAACTTCTGCATTTTAGATTTCGTGGTAGTCTCATAATCTTTATGGCTTGTTAAGCGCATCATTGGGAATGTTAACTGATTGATTATTTATGGAAAATCTCAGTCTCTGTGCCAAGATGTCAGGGTAGTTCAGAGTCTTACGCCACAGGTTTATTGACTTATTGTATTACATCTGCCAACTACTCAGTCCCATGGGAAGCTTAGTGACAGGTACCGCATAAGAAGCATTTGTGCAGTGTTTATTTGACAGCAAAGAGGTTGCGCTCATCACTAGACACTAGCAAGGGTTCAGTAAAAAGTCCAACTTACAACACTATGAACCTAAACGACACCGTTAAAGGTTATACTTATTCCTTAGTCCGGCACCAGTCTATGAAGAACGGTGGTGAATCACGGAGAAGGGTATGTCTGATACTATAGTTTTATTGGAGTCTATGGCTAAGGGAGGGGAGATCTTGCTGGCGATTTTTTTGGGGGCATGGCTAAGTGAGAGGCGTCAAGTGGCCCCACCCCCCACGCTGTCAGAACCATTCTACCCTATTACGTGGGGCCGTGATGACGCGTGAATCGTGTCGCTAAGCCCCACCCTCACCAGTTAACTTAATAAACTGGTTAGTAACCTGCCAGGTTCCCGGGAAGACTCCCAGAAATTCGTGAGTCTCCTGGAAATTCCAAGAGAATAGGCAACTATGGACTATGTGTAGCCTATGATGAACAGGTGGGTCTTATGTACACAATAACTGCCCTGTCCATTCAGGCACATTAAGCATTTACATTTTGTTGTATTAAAAATGTATTTTCTTTTTTCACTCTTATGATGCAGTAAAAATGTCCCTTTTCTCCACACTATTTTGTGCACCACACCAAGCAGGGGGGGGGGGGGGATTTAATTATCTGCAAAGTGTCTCACGGACGCCCGGAGATACTTTGCGACAGAGGTTTTGACAGAAACCTCCGCTCATTTTTTTCCCCTCGCACCTCAAAAATGAGCGGAGATTTCTAGCGCAATTGGTGCACGCCACATCACCATCAATGGAATCCCCCCACCCCTTAATATGAACATCTTTTATTTACGAAGCACCACAAAAAGTCTGCAGTGCCGTACATGAAATGTACAGTAGTATACAATACAGACAACAATCTATAATACATTATTAAACAACATAATTCTACAAATACCAGACCTCTACCAATTAACAGATTACACACAGATAACGTGCTGACGGCGACCATGTTCTTTACGGGACAGAGAATAAGGCTGGGTACACACTATAAGTTTTGCAACCAACTACTGGGTCAATACAGCGATATACGACATTTTGGGCCAATATTACATTAGTGTGTATACATAAACGATGAATGATAGTCATTCCAAAAAAACAATCGTCGTTTCATTTGATTGTTCAGCAGAACTATAAATCTTGTTACGAATCTGCACGGTGTACGCACTCACTAGCAGGATCTCCATAGAGTTTATATAGTCATCTTTTCAACAGATGGGTATGACAGATGAAGAGCAAAGATCTGAGGCTAAATCTTTTAACACATGTATAGTGTGTACATATGAATCGGCATGCTGATTGAGAGTTTACATGACGTGGTTGGCTTCGCCATCTGTGGCATGATGACAGTTCAGAAATTGTGTCCTATGTCCATGTATTGATGCCTATGGAGGTGGCCATTTTCATGGAGACCAAAATTTAATCAAAGACTGACAGCTAAGACAACATGACTTCAGTAATGGAGACAGAAATGTAAAAGACACTTCAGTCTTTAGAGATTCATTAGCTGCTTTTCTTTAACGCATAGTTGCCTACTCACCCGAAATGTCCGGGAGACTCCCGCATTTCTGGGAGACCGCCCGGGCGAGCAGGGCAAGCTCCCGGTTCTCACCCCGGCAATAGATAAGTGGTGGGGGTGGAGCTTAACGATGCAAATATTGTGTCATCTTAGCCCCTACCCCTGCTGTAATTGGCCAAAATTGTAACAATCGCTTAGGGGGCAGGGCCAAAATGATGTGTTTCGTCAAGTCTTGCCCCTGCACGCCAACTTCCTCGGGATCCCCCTGAAGCAGACGAGGGAAAGTTGGCAGGTATGTTGTAGATAACACATTATAACACATTGGTCAGAAAATTCTGTAGTGTGTACCCAGCCTAAGAGTTATGGCAAAAAAAAGGGCTAATAAACATGGCTCAGATTGGTCTACCAGCCACCAGACTGGCGGCATGGAATACCAGCCATGTGACTTGGCACATCATTGTATACAGCCAACAGAACAGGATCCACTATGTCTCCTGGTCAAGTGGGATCTGGCTGCATATATTTAAACTGGTCAAGTGGTAATCTAGATTTTTCATTTACTTGTTAATATTTTTTCACTAACTCTAAACCAAAAAAACCTCCATGAAACAATTTCTATAAACGTCCCGGATTCGTTGCAAGCAACAGGTGGAAGACCGAGCGACCAATCGTATCGCAAGAGACCATCTGACCGAACATTAAGAGGTTTTATCGGTGAAATAGTAAGATCTCACTTTAATCTTCAGCAGTCTGCGGGGCAGGCAGGTCTGATCTTGCAGAAAGGAAACATCAGTTACGTCCTTTGGGCATTGCTTGTCTGACACCTGATTTAAGTGGCTGAGCAGGTAATACAACATAGTGATACAAAAGACTTTACCTACGTAAGCCTCAGATTGCTAGAAAAGCAACAACTAACGCCGTCATGCTAAAAAAAAAAAAAAATAATAAACGAAAAAAAACCAAAAAAAAAAACTTAAACTACTCGCTTCTGCGGGGGGTGGGGGGGGATTCAATTAGCCGCTAAGTGTCTCACAGACTTTCAAGGCGGAGATTCCAAAGAAGGAGGGAACGGAGATTTCTACCATAATTACCGGCAATGTGAATGGCGTGATGTCCGCGCGCCGCATCGGCGACAAGTGGATTCCCCCCTTAGAGTCTCAAAAGCATGGAAACCGGTTTCAAAGTATTTGCAAGATGATTTAGCCATAATTTAAGGCATCCACTCCTCTACGAGATTTTCCTTAGGCTCTATTCCCAGCTTTGAAAGATATGTCCGTTCTCCATGCTTTTCAGCAGTGACAAAACCGAACAGTACAGCTCATTTTTCGCTGCATACAAGACGCAATTCCCGTTATGTATTGAATGGACTGTGTTCTGCTATTGTAATTTTAAGGGCTAGAGAGGGAGATAGCTTCCCTGTCTAAGGACAGGATTGCTCTACCCTCTAACAGGGGCAAACGCAGGATTTGTAGAGGGGAATTTCCACACCACGCCACCAGTGAGCGTGACCAGCATGCATGGGGGCGTGGCTATAATTTTAGACAGTGCTTGGCTGCTCTCCAACTCTTCCTATCCCTATAATATACATGGGCAATGCTGCGTGCACTACTGTTAGGTGCACACAGCTCTCCCTTTTCAAGCAGAGCCGTGTGAAGCGGGAGCAGGGTCCAACCACCTCAATTATACAGTGCCCCAGGCTTGGAGGGGGGTTTCCAGGCACTAGAAAACCCCCCCCCCCTCCCCTTCGGTTTGCCTATGCTGTAACTCATGTCCGCACCTTCCTTGTATGACCTAATGTTCCCATGTATGAAATAGTTTTTTTTTTTTGCATGATGTTTTGTTACGCAGACTGTCAAGGGCTGCAGAACTGTGTGATAAGCAAAGTTAACATTAAAGCGGCATGCAAGCAGGTCAGTGTCTCTGCTTGTTTAGGAATTGTGCAAGTGTCATGCGGATTATCTCGCTCCCCGTGCCAAAAAGAGAATAGACCAGCCTGGCCACAAAGTTTACACATTGCGGTTTCTGTCACCACTCTCTAATACAATTGCTTTCTAATGATTTACACAACCGTTATCCTTTCGAACCCGAAGACGTGGAATTAACCCTTTTAACCAATTTTTTTTATTTTACCACCTGGGAAAAAAATTAAACCGGTGGCACAAGATTACCTAAAGGTGTGGGCGTCTATTTTAAGAGCTTGTTTAATTAGGGTGTTCCTTAAGTTTCAAACGTTATCACTGCAAAAATGGGACAGCCTTTTCCAACCCCAGCAGCTATTAATTCGTCAGTCACCTTTAAACACAATAGCACTTCGCCAAATAATACACAAAACTTGTGACTTCACTGTGTAACCTTATATGTTTCCCCCCCCAGTCATTAGCAAACATGTATATTGTACTATACACAAGTGTTGCTATGCAGCATTGTTTTAAGTGTTCTATACATAATTTTTCTAAGTGATGTTTTTTGTTGTATAGGAAAAAGTGTTTAGCGTTACCAACTGCCAACAGGCTGTCCATGTTCCATCGTATATCGTACAGTTACTGCTCAAACAAGTATTCGGCTATACTCTATTGTAATTAGACCATTAACAGCTCCTCTCTATAGCTACGTACACAACTATGCAATTATTGTGCAGATCACATCATTCATGACTGTTTGCTCAGCTATTGCAAGACTGCGTACCCTCCCACGAACAAGTTTTATCGTACCAAAACACATCGCACCTGTTGATTTGGTTTTCTACACATCCTAAAACTTACGATCAACGATGGAACGATGTTGGGCAAATGTGGGTGCACACTCAGGACCAGCAGTGCAGGCAGATATCTGTAGAGTTTACAGAGTCAACATCTTTTCAGCCAATGGTTATGAGAGATAAAGAGCACAGATCTGAAGGTAAATCATGTAGGTATGAATCGGCATGCTCATCGGGACTTTCAATCAGTGGTGAAATCGTTACAGAAATTGCATAGGAATGTAATATGTAAGACTAAACACCCCACTTATCAGCCAGAGAATGGGGCCTTAATTTAACTTACATGGGGAATTTGGAACATCTTATATAGTTGATTCATGTAATGGTGCTGTGTAACTCAGCAACAAGAAATGCAAGTCAGTTGCCTATCCGGTCTTGTATACAAACTCTGATTAGGGCCATGTTGGTGCTCTGTGATACCAATTGTGTATATTATACACTGTTTGTATAGATCATACTTGCCTACTTTCAGACAGTGCAGTCCGGGAGAGGGGCGTGACTATAGGGCGGGGCACGGTCAATCGCATCATTTTGACGTGGAGGGCAGGGCCAAAATGACGCGATTCAACGCAAATCATGTTATTTTGGCACGGGGAATTGCGGGAGACTTGCCTGCTCTCCCGGGAGTCCGACCCGGATTTCGGGAGAGTTGGCAAGTATGGTTTAGATTTTACAAGGTTTCCCCCCGCTCTTCTTGCAGTAATAGGGTATACACAACCAACCTTTCCCCCAGACCAGCACACTATTGGGAGTCCTTGCCATAACCCATTTACTCACTTATACTAGAAACAGGGCTGGCAAATTCTAGCCCATGGGCAAGACTCGACTCAGCAGCCTATGAGGAACATTTTAAAAGGACAAAAAAATATAACTAAAATGCAGCTGACCCAGCCCAAGAAGCCCCCTACGGGATCGGCCATAGTGGGCCAATGCCCCCGCAAACGCCCCCCAGCCCAGTCAGCCCCTGACTGGAACGGTGCAGGAGCGCTATAGAAGAGCCAGGGGGAAGTGGAGCCTAGAGCACCAGCTAAATTACAGTCTGCTCCTGACTGGACAAGTGACACAAACATTGAGGCAATAACCAGCTCCCGTTTTATTCAGCTCTCTCCTCTCCCAGCTTTCCAGCAGTGGTCCAACACTGCAAAGGAGTATGGGGAAAAAAAAAAAAAAAAGAAAGATTAGGAACCCCAATTTTGTACTAGTCTGTTGAAGAAAGTCATTATGCTGATATTTTATGTTTGCAACATTATAAGTCACTACCCTATGTTTAAAAACACAGAACACCCGCAAAAAGAACACAAAAAAAAAAAAGAAACAACGTTTCCATAACGGTGTTCTTTTAAATGATCTATAAATTATACTGGCCAAGCACAATGCTGCCTGTTTGTTTAAACACCCCCGCCTGTATCTCTGCTGCATTTGTCACTGGTCTCATGGACCAAGTACACGTATTAGATGATAAATTTAGAGGAAACAGGGCCAAGAATGTGCCTGTCCCAGCATCCTCTACAAAGCAACAACACATGCCCCTGCACTAATGCACCAAGCTGAAAACTACCACTTCTAACACCAAATATATGTCTGTTATTGAAGGACAATTACTACACACTCGAAACAAACTTTGCTGAAAGTATTTTAGGACTTTGCCAAGCACAGCAATTTTTCATGTTACATTAGACAATCGCCTCATTATGTATAGTTTGAGGAATGTACTGTCCGTGTTAATACAATATCGAAGTGTAATAACTAAAAATCTGAAAACCAAAAGCAGTCAGGGTAATGTTAAAATAAGCAGCAGCCATTTTGAACCAATATTCAGCCCAGGGCCAGTGCTAGGATCCCCGGCGCCCTAGGGCGCAATTTTGAAATCCGCCCCCCTCCCCCAAAATAAATCCCCCACCCACCCCCCAAAAAAAAAAAAAATCCGCTGCTCCTCTCTGCAGGGTCCTGTCCCTCAGTGACACTGTCGGGCCCTGATGATGTCATGCCCGACAGTCAGTGAGGGGAGGGGGAGTGGAGGAGACGGAGGTGCGCCCACCCCATCTGCTGTTCCGGAGCACAAAGTTTTGCTTGGTAGGAGCAGAGCAAGTGCTGAGCCCGTTCAGTATCTGCGGGCCGTTGCGGCGATGGTGATCCATAGCTGTGCGGCGGCCGTGGAAGGTATGCCCGCGGTCGCCGCACAGTTTTTACAGTAAAAAGTATATCTGCTTTTTAATCCTGTGGCGCCCTTCAGAGCCCGGCGCCCTAGGCAACTGCCTAACGTTGCCTAATGGGAGCGCCGGGCCTGATTCAGCCTATTAATTCACTGCAAACTAGTGTACAAAGCAGGTAGTGAATTAAATTGATAAATATGGGTATAAAGAAGAAAATTCAAAAACGCTTACTGGATAGAGTTCAAATAAATATCCTCTCATTTTTTTTTTTATACCAGTTATGCCTTTTCAGCCAGTTTAAAACAAAGAAGCGGTTAGAGTGGACAGCTCGGTAGCTCAGTGGTTAGCACTTCTGCCTCACAGTACTGCGGTCATGAGTTCGATTCCCGACCATATCCTTATCTGTGTGGAGTTTGTATGTTCTCCCTGTGACCCTAGTCTCTGTGTTAGAGAATTTAGACTGTAAGCTCCAATGAGACAGGGACTGATGTGAGTAAATATAAATAGATAATGATGAAGAATGGCAAATATCATGGTGCATACAATGCAAGTTTATTTTATATCTTTGATATCTAACCAATGCTATTTGATTTTATTTGGGTGGAATATTTTTATCTACGTAATACTACAAGCCTTCTATTGCTGGAGGCAAATCTCTTTAGCAATCTAATGATGTCAATAATTGCCAACATTTTTAACAAGATTTCAAGCACAATTTACAGAGTAACCGCTTATCCAGCCACGTCACCCAGTCCTTCAGCAACTACGAGCCGCACCACATCACGATTTCTCAAATTTCATAATTGCCTACTCTCCCCGAACGTCCGGGAGACTTCTGAATTTCTGGGAGCCCTCCCGGACTCCCAGGAGGAGAAGCAGGGCAACCTCCCGGTTCCTTGTCCCCTGATTACTTAAGTGGTGGGGCTTGAGCCGCCAATCAAGCCTCATAAAGGCCCGCCCCCTGCTGTAATAGGCTTGAAAAGTGCGCCGTTTAGGGGGCGTGGCCAAATGATGCGATTATCTGAGCCCCGCCCACACATGTCCACCTCCCCACGGATCCTAGTTTGCCAAAGTTAGCAAGTATGTAATAACATTGTTTTATACTGTAAATGCTCAGCTTTGATAAAGCTCAACTACCAAGCACTAAGAAGCAAGTTTATTGGGTAGTTGGTGAATATCGAAAAATTGGATATTTTCCAGGGACAAAGCCTAGCTGTCCATGGGGAAAAAAAAAATAGGGACTCAAACCAACGACGGCTTTTTAGAAGCAATAATTATTTTTAAGGCCTACACTACAAATGAATTCTACCTGTTGATTCGGGCTGCAGTCTAATGAATTTTGGTTCAGTTAAAGAATGACTGCCTCTAATAGGAGTGACAGGACACTTTAAATAGTGACAGTAGATGCCGCTTGCACCAAGACGTATTCCCTTTTATGCAAATAATGCACAAGGCAGGTTAATAATTAATTTCTAATGCAGAAGGATATAGCTGCACATGTGACCTCCCTGAAGATTTATCTAATTAGAGAGGGGAAAAAAAAAGGTTTCTCTGCCGTGAGCCAGGTGTATAGATTTTAATTAGCTTGAGAAATGCACGATAACCGTCAGCTCGTACAACATGGGATTACTGAATAATATGGTGACTCTAGAGGGATAGGATTTTAAAAGCATCTGAAACAAAAAGTTAGAGAGCGGGTGTAAATCTCAACAAAAAAGGTTTTCGTATGTTGAATAGGACAGTTAACTGTTCCTCCTTTCCCTCAGATGTCAAGTCAATGTGCAGAAGTGGTTCGCTGCATACTGCCAAATTTATGTGCGAGTCCATCCTACTAACCGACTGACCTAAGTAAACATATAAACCGTATTATTAGTTCTGTGTATTAGAGCCATAGTTGCCAACCTTTAACGATTGGCCTCCGGGAGTATTAGTGTAGAGGTGGGCGTGGCTCAGTGAATCACAGCATTTTAGCCACACCCCCTGTGATGTAATGACGCAACCGTGTCATTTTAACACTGTGGGTGGGCCAAAATTATGCGATTCCCGGAGAATCGCGTCATGGCGGCTTCAAATCTTCCCGCTTCACTAGGAAGTGGGCAGATGCGGGAGAATTGTCAGCACTCCCGAGAGTCTGGGAGACCTACCCGGAATTCGAGAGTCCCCCGGGCATTCCGGGAGAGTTGACAAGTATGATTATAGCACATGGTACTGGTATGACAGATGCTCTTTTCAAGGTAATTTTCAGCCTTACTGCAGCAAAAACAGGACTGATTGTGGTAATGGGATGAAGCCCATTTTAGCTTGCGCTTTATTGGTCACTATAAAACTACACACAACATTCTGTATAATTGGAGGTAGGTTCGACGTTATCCAAAAAAACAGCATGATCTCAGATAGTTATAAAATAAAATTAGGTCAGTGAAATACAACATCGATGGTTATGGAAAATAATAATATTTGGCAAAAGACAAAAAAGTCATCCATTTCCAGACCTTATTTTAGTTCTGTCACAGAAGGGTTAATGTATGACACACTAAACTGGATTCTGAGAAATATATACATTATCTATATGCATATTGTGTAACCAGCCCCTTGTATCTCCAAGACACAAGCAGTTCCCTATGATTCATCATTACAGAGATTATCCTCATAGTATATATTCAACCCATTCCTAACAGACACGGACAGGTCTGGCATAGCTCCTGACTTGATGTTGCCAGAAGAGAATACTCCATTACACTAAATAGATTGAGAGTAGTATTTCCTAATATAATAATACTTGTCAACTCTCCCTGAATGTCAGGGAGACTCCCTGAAATAGGGGTGATCTCTCTCACTCCCTGAAGAGTCTGGCATTCTCCCTGATGCTGAGCCAGAACAAGACGTGGTTGGCTTCACCATCTGTGGCATGATGACAGTTCAGAAATTGTGTCCTATGTCCATGTATTGATGCCTATGGAGGTGGCCATTTTCATGGAGAACAAGATTTAATCAAAAACTGACAGGTAAGACAACATGACTTCAGTAATGGAGACAGAAATGTAAAAGACACTTCAGTCTCTTAATGCATAGTTGCTTACTCTCCCGGAATATACGGGAGACTCCTGCATTTCTCGGGCTCCCGGCAGAGTGGGGCAACCTCCTGGTTCTCATCCCCACAAAAGATTAGTGGCGGGGGAGGGGCTGAAAGACGCAAATATTGCGTAATCTTAGCCAAAATGATGCGATTCATCAAGCCCTGCCCCCGCATGCCCACCTCTCCCGGGATCTCACTGAAGCCAACGAGGAAAAGTTGGCAAGTATGATATTGTTAGAGTGAAATTGTATGATTATTGATTTAATATCTATCATGTGCTAAGCTTTAGAAAATAATGTGCTATAGCTTTAAAAGAAATTAGCAGATATTTTACTTAGCATGAGAAAAGACAAAAGAGTGAAGTTTTAAAAATGTTGCAAAAGATGTTCTCAGAGAATATGGACAAGCCAAGGACGCACAGCTAAATGTTTTATGAAAAGTAACATTAAGACTGGTGGCAGAATGCCTGAGAAGATAAAAACATAAGAAAGATTTGTTTAAAACTTACAAATTGCAGAATACGCATAATGTGTCATTAGCTTATTGTATTCATAATTTACTGTTTTCTAATTGGCTATTACGCTGCTATGCCTCTAAAACTTCTAATTGGTAATTACATTTCTATACCTCTAATAATTTACTGTTTTATGATTGGTTATTACACTTCTATACCTCTAATAATTTACTGTTTTATGATTGGTTATTACACTTCTATACCTCTAATAATTTACTGTTTTATGATTGGTTATTACACTTCTATACCTCTAATAATTTACTGCATTATAACTGGTAGTTGAACTACTATACCCCTATTATTTTACTGTATAAATAAAGAGTCTGAAGGAACCACTGATTGGAACAGAATCACTCAGCATTATATCATACAGGTGTTGTGTGTTTTTCTGTTCACCAGTCGACTGAAAACAAAGGGAGATCTGACTGACATTGAAGGGAATTGATAGAGGTATCGGTGAACCCTGATACCCCAACAACATAACCATAAATAATGCATAGCCAGGATCTGTTAGAACATAGACCCAGGATTGTCGGTTACATTTTTTATTATCAAAAAACAAAACAAAAACAAATCAGATTGTGAAAGGTTTGCAAATGTATGACCAGGAAGTGAGGTCATCGGCTAGGCATGCTGGGAAGTTCCTATTCTCGGTTCCGCATTCAAGTCATGGTGAGTAACCACGTTATGTTTCACTCATGAGAGTGGTCACTCCAGTCTTTCTACACCCACATCTGCATAGTGTCAGAAGTTGGAGGACATGGCTGAAGGTCTGCATTAACCCTCTCACATTTGATGAAAAGATCGCTGATAACTGGCTCCAGTTCAGGAAGGAATGGAAAGTATACTGCATTGATGGGCTATCTGAGAAGTCAAAAAAGGTACATGCATATACTTTACTAAATCTGGCTGGTGCAGAGGCAGTAGGTAAAGGGGAGAATAATGAGGACCCCAGGGGCAAACGCAGGATTTGTAGAGGGGGGTTTCCACACTGTGCCACCAGTGGGCGTGGCCAGCATGCATGGGGGCGTGGCTATAATTTTAGACAGTGCTTGGCTCCTCTCCAACTCTTCCTATCTCTATAATATACATGGGCAATGCTGCGTGCACTACTGTGAGGTGCAGCTCTCCCTTTTCAAGCAGAGCAGAGTGAAGTGGGGGCAGGGTCCTGCCACCTCAATTATACAGTTCCCCAGACTTGGAGGGGGTTTCCAGGTACTAGAACCCCCCCCCCCCTTCCTCGGTTTGCCTATGGACCCCAAAGTGTTTCTAAAATTTTTTGTCAAGATTTGTTTACTCGTAAAGAATGTAATAATGGACAGACATATATTTAATACCACAAACCAAAAGCTTGATGAAACTGTGCAATCATTAAAGCTACTAGCATTCAAAAAAATAAAATAAGTAATTTTGGCGCCATCACCAACGAACCAATCAGAGACGGAATTGTTTAATGATACTGTACGCACACAGTTGTTAAGAGACAATAATTTGACATTAGAACCTGCCATTCATCTCTGCATGCTTAATGAACAGTCTGAGCGGCACAAATGCCCGGCCTTTAATAAACGCTGTAACTCCTGTATTAAATGGAACCACTTTGCAAAATGCTGCAAATCCAACTACACGATGGCAACTAGCACGTCACGTGACACTGAGGGAACGGCAGTCTCATAGAGTCAACATCGTGGACACCGAGTCCCTATCAGAACCTGCCACTGCGATAGATTGCGAGAGTCTAGATCTGGTCGCTGAAAAGGGAGAAACCTTTATTAGCCTCTGTGTCAAACACAAAGGAAACATACTGAAAATCAAATAGGACACTGGTGCCAATTGCAGCGTCAGGTCAAAGACTGTCCTGCACAGAACAAACCCAGTGTCACTAATTGACCAGACAGATACAGTATTCTTGTGATGTACAGAGGTCAAATGATTAAAACCATGGGCACAGCCACACTGGAGTTTCCGTGTGCAACATTACAGTTTCACATCGTTGATCATGGCGTCAGACCACTGCTAGGACTGCCCGACAGGGTTAAACTGGGTACACCTGGGAACCAAAGTCCATATGGTCCAGCCAGAAACTCCAGAACTTAAAGATCTGTTCGACTGTGATACAGTCAGTAAACTCCCTGTCATTTACCACATGCGACATCCTGGAGGCAAAAATCTTCAGCACCCTGGATGCTAAATGCGGATACCTATGGAGGAAGAGTGGTAGAGGCTCACCACATACATGACACACACTGGACGATGTGCTTTTTGGCGTATGCCTTATGGCCTGACCACCGGCAGTCAAGTTTTCCCAATGATGCAAGCACCAGCTTTCTGCAGCATACCCGTATGAAATCAGTCGATGACATCCTGGTCTGGGGTCGCAACATGCAAGAACACGATGAGCGTCTCCATCAGTTGTTGGGAAGAATCCGTGACATAAACTTAACGCTCAACCCAGATAAATACAGGTTCTGGTTTTTGGAAGTTCCATATGTGGGTCACCTGCTCACTGACAAGGGGGTCAAGCCAGAACCTGAAAAAACGGCGGCCAATCAGCAAATGCCGTTCCCTGAAGACAAACTCAGTCTTCAGAGTTTCCTGGGAATGACAAACTACCTGTCAAAATTTCTTACCCGCTACAGTGAGGCAACTGTACCACTTAGATAGCTCATACACCAAAATACAGAATGGTGCTGGCAGGAGCCACAGCAGGCTGTAGATACAAAATTAAAACACATGTTAACAAGCCCTCCAGTAACGCAGTACCTTAATGTGCATTTACCAGTGGTAATCTCTGCAGATGTCTCACAAGACAGACTGGGGGAGGTATATTTACTAAACTGCGGAGAAAGTGGAGATGTTGCCTATAGCAACCAATCAGATTCTAGTTCTCATTTATTTAGTACATTCTACAAAATGACAGCTGGAATCTGATTGGTTGCTATAGGCAACATCTCTACTTTTTCAAACCCGCAGTTTAATAAAAATATACCCCTGGGTGCTTTTTGAGTCCAAAATAAACAGTCCCACAGCCTTCTCCTCCAGAGCAGTGGCCGAGACTGAATCACGATAGGCACAGATTGAAAAATAACTTTTAATGTTAGTATTTGCCAGTCTCAAGTTCCAAGACTTTATATATGGGCGTCATGTCACTGTTGAGACAGCCCATCAGCTACTCCTCACCATACTGAGGAAGCCTTTGTATAATGCTTCCCCTGCATATAAAGATTGATGCTCAAGTAACAAAGTTAACTAACTTAGCTGTACACAGTTCAGACACAGTAAATAATCCCGATAACGGGTTCTCTCCAGGAGCGATGGCTCTTTTGAATTGCGAGAGTCAATTAGTTTGTATGCAGGAATAATGTGTCAATTGTATAAATCTCAGTTGAATAGTCAACCTGTCGTTTCGTTAGTGAAATAAATGAGAAATGAGTACTCTTACTATTTGCGTAGAACACGAGAAATCTGTCCGCAGGAACCTCCGTTACCTCTCGGTCTGGGAGGATACTAATCAGTTGCTCCCCAGGTGCTTCTCGGTCTCGGTGTAGAAGGCGGTAAGAGGTCACTTGTTATACAGTAATTAGTGTCTTTCATTTCACATTCAATACTATTTGTGTTCAATTAAAGTCTTTGATTTTGCACCATCAGCAATTCTCACTACCTTGGTAACGTCTGAGTGCACACATCCGTGTCCTTGTAATACACCCTATACTACAGTAACATTCTCACATATCTAGTACCTTTGGTAATTAAGACATTACGCCTGGGAGTTCCTACAACATAATCTGTGCCGACGGCTGCCTCAAATCATACTTCAAGGGTGGCCCCAGTCCTCTCGGGAGATCTCAAAAAAATTGTGCCCCTTCTTTGCCATAAAAGATGAGCTTACTCTTGTCTTATGGAGTCATCCTGATTGGTCAAAGAATCTTAAGACCGTACACCCTGCAGAGGTACAAGGGTCTTGAGCCACCCAGCGCAGGGCCAGTGAGTCACTATATTGGTCCACCATGTTCAGTGTCATTAAAGAGAAGTCTCCATCTGTGGTCCCTGCAATGCTCTCAAAGCTCATCGACCAAAGGAACCTCAGCACCTACACAAGATTCCCGACTTGAAGTTATGACTGAGCAGCACATCGTCTCCCACATCTTGTTCCAGGTTAAGCTGTCTGAATGTAAACCACTTGTGTATATGATAGACCCTCCGAGAATCTGGTGGTCCCAATAATTACAAGGTACAAGTTGACATTGCCACCTATGAGCGTAAACGTTGCCACTTGCTGAGTGAAGTTCCTTGAGCAAACAATCCAACTATGGTTGACTCTGAACTCACTCACACTCGAGATCTGACAGACCCTCGACCATACCTTCAGACTCAAGACCATCACTTGACCTGCCTGAAGGCTCACGTGGGCTTATGGGAAACGATCAACCAGTGATGCTTCTTATCGTCATGAGGTCTGGTGAGGTGTCCAAGTCTAGCCGGAAATTCCAGGACTTTGTAGTTTAGTGGTAATGCTTCAATGGCCTTTTCTCCCATTAGCATGAAGCCCCATCCTACCCCACTGACACTTTCTGCCTAACCTATTATCTATATATTGAAGGGAAGGATGTAAATGTATAATCTGGCAGGAAGTGAGGTCAGGGGCACTGCATGCTGGGAAGTTCCTGTTCTGCATTCTAGTTACGTACGTCATGCCGAGTAAACCTGGTTTTGTCTCACTCCTGAAAGTTGTCCCTCCAGTCTGTCTACACCCACGTCTACAATACTAATCTGCATTACAAGTTGGGGCATTGTAAGGGAATACGAGGTAAATCAGTAACTATACAGAAGTGGAAGTTGCTCAATCAATTTATAGGCTCATAGCAGGTGCTTGAAAGGCCGGGGGTTTTCCTGAAAGGAACAAACACACAGAAAGATCCCCCAGCACACTGCCGCCACTCCACGGCGCTTTTGCTAATAGGGTGGTCCTAACTTTAAACAGTGACAGTTCCATATATTTGGGCCATACATATGTGTCTTTTTAAATTGAGAGCGAACTTACCAAGAGGTACCCCAGAAGCCTCCAAACAGCAATCCAATGCCAGCACTCCCCCTCAGCTACTGACACCAACATGGCTCTCAGACAAATCCAGACGTGGAAGTTGCTCAATCAGTAATTATACCAACAAATATTCCCCTTTATCCAACACCCTTTTTCCTACATTATTTTCTGAAGGGAAATAGGTTGGAGGTAAGGATCAGGTAGCAAAATCATAACCAGCATAAACCATCTCCATGTCCCCCCCACCCCCGATCTCTGCTGTACCTAGTTGTCAAATGTGGTGAATATATCCATGCGGCTTTCAGTGTTTACTTCGGCGGGAGATTCAATTACTGGCGAGGTTCCACCACGGAATGTTCGGGATTAAAACTTTGCTTATTTTTTTGCTCACACTTCAGAGAGATGCGAGCGAAAATACCGAGTTGCTTCCTGTACTGATGTACATATTACAAAGTGGACATTAACCAAACTCAGTGGGAGCAGCCATTTAGCATTAACCTATGATAGGAAGAATGCAGACAAGGGAGTACTCATTTTACCTTACATCAACAGACCCGGAAAACATATAGAGCATTTAGAAACTAATCTGCCCCATACATCATCACCACCATTTAGTTATATAGCGCCACTCATTCTGCAGCGCTGTACAGAGAACTCATTCACATCAGTCCCTGCCCCATTGGAGCTTACAGTCTAAATTTCCTAATACACACACACACAGACTAGGGTCAATTTTGTTAGCAGCCAATTAACCTACCAGTATGTTTTTGGAGTGTGGGAGGAAACCGGAGCACCCGGAGGAAACCCACGCAAACACGGGGAGAACATACAAACTCCACACAGATAAGGCCATGGTCAGGAATTGAACTCATGACCCCAGTGCTGTGAGGCAGAAGTGCTAACCACTGAGCCACCGTGCTGACCCGATTTATGTATTTATCACGGCTGCTGGAAATTTCCAGCTCACATATGTTATACACACAATTGTCGTAGAACAGCGTACTTGAGAAAAGATACACTGGAGTTTATATTTACCTCGTTTTCCTACGAGTACAGTACGACAAATATGCAAATATCGAGATGTTTACAGACACGGTGCTTCCTTAAATTTATTCTCTAATTCGTGCTTAGCTAACAGGCGTCATTAATCCCAACGGTGCAAACGTTTACAGTGTCTTGTAGGTTGAACGCGGGGTACTGTCAGTGGTACTGATCTTAACAGAGAAGTGGAGTATGGTACTGCCCGATTAACCAGCAAGTACAAACGACTCAGGATTTATCACGTATTTTTCATCAGTCTCACAGATATAATCTCTGCCACAGAGAACAGAACACAGCACAAACAAGTCTCAGTGCTGGAGTCCCTGAACGTTAACGCTGCGGCTGTAGGCCGGGTCTACTGACATTGTATTGAAAGGGGAGAGAGAGAGAACTGTGCAGAGTACCAAATCAACTCACTGCTGTAATCCCTGGACACCAACCATTTAGCTGTATATCCTGGTTACCGACAGTGCTGAGGGGAGAAAGAGCAGTATAGAGTACAAAGCAGTCACACTGCTGTAAACCCTGAATAGATGTCCTGCCTACAGACACTGAGAAGGTATCTCTCCTACCAGCACTGAGCCCCAAATGGTCTCATATCTCTGTTATATATACAGACAGCAGTGCTGAACGGCCTGTTCAGTCTACTAAAGAAAAGCACCTCTGCAAGACTCAGGTAGTGGAACATGACAATAGTGCAGGTCTGGCCAACCTGTGGCTCTCCAGGTGTTTTGGGAAACTACAAGTCCCAGCATGCCCTGTCGGCTAATGACTGGTTATCTACTGGCAAAGCATGCTGGGGCTTGTAGTTTCACAGCATCTGGAGAGGTACAGGTTGACTAGGCCTGCCATAGTGGGTGGTACTGCCTCGGGTCCTGCTCTTCAGTGTCAGGGAAAGTCTTGTGGGTCTTGGAGGTCTGTCCTGAGTCTAATCTCATGGGACTTCTAATAGGCCGAGGAATGGCACGAAGGGGACGGGGCTACAGGGTAGTCAAATACGGCCTCCGGAAGCCACGCACACCTTCTTCTCTTTTCAAGCAGCCGTGTTGAGGCAAACCCACGTGCTTCTGTACAGGTGTCCCATTCTTGTACCCTATCGTATCCATTACCTGATATTAGCCGCCAATATGAAGTGAAGGTACAAGCAGCTATAACAGCGATGGTTAACCTGTGACACTCCAGATGTTGTGAAACTACAAGCCCCAGATAGATAACTATCTGATAGCTGGCAGAGCATGCTGGGACTTGTAGTTTCACAACACCTGGGGGTAAATGTATCAAGCTCAGAGTTTTCTGGTGGGTTTGAAAAACCAATCAGATTCTAGCTATCATTTATTTAGTACATTCTACAAAATGACAGTTAGAATCTGATTGGTTGCTATAGACAACATCTCCACTTTTCAAACCCACCGGAAAACTCTCGGCTTGATACATTTACCCCCTGGAGTGTCACGGGTTAGCTATCACCGAGCTATAATCTCTGTGGCCAGGTAATTCAAACTTGCTTGAGCAAGACGTGTGTAATGAATGCAGCACCTGATTGAACCGTTTTATTTCCCATCCAATTACGTGATGCATTAACTATACGCATGCCGTCCTAGCAAGCAAATTGTAAGGATGGGATTATTCTGATGAAAGATAATGGCTCCGCTTCCGGTGACTAGTGGGTGCAATCATGTAATGGTGAGTGTAGGCCTCCACTGAAGCACTAAACGTGGGGGTTTGCCGAAAAGTAGACTTTAATGGAAATAATTTACCGGTACTTTAATCATTGCCAATAAAAATGTACACCAAATCATATATCGGGAGTTTATTTACACAGTGGCTTGGAGGGGGACAGCGTGACAGAGGGCAGAGGCGGAGGGGACACAGCGGGACAGAGGGCGGAGGGGACACAGCGTGGCAGAGGGGGCAGCGTGGCAGAGGGGGCAGCGTGGCAGAGGGGGCAGCGTGGCATTTTTGCATACAACTAAATAAGTATTTTTGTCGTGACCTAAATACTTATTAAAAAATTTTGACCCAACTACTTCTAAAACAGTACTGCTCAGTAATTATTTTGGAGGGGTGCCTTGAAAAAATTTGGAGACTTTAAGGGTGCCGCGAACTGCAAAAGTTTGGGAACCACTGCTCTATCCTGTACCAGCAATGTCCTGACTACATGTCTAGTGACCACATCTCCATGATTAACAATGCAAGTGACTGTGTCAAGAGGCTCAAATGCAGGTTTTGCATCTGTCAAACAGGAGTTTAGTTATCAACATTCCTCAAGTGGCCGGCTGGGGCACACAGGGACATTGGGATAGATTCCAAACTAGCTTTCAGTAGCGCTCAATAAGCAATAAACTGTTCATTAGTCCAATTTCTGTTGAACTGTAAAGCTTCATCAGTGGCAGCACGGTGGCTCAGTGGTTAGCACTTCTGCTTTACAGCACTGGGGTCACGAGTTCAATTCCCGACCATGGCCTTATCTGTGTGGAGTTTGTATGTTCTCCCCGTGTTAGTGTGGGATTCCTCCGGGTGCTCAGGTTTCCTCCCACACTCCAAAAACATACTGGTAGGTTAATTGGCTGCTTCAAAATTGACGTGTGTGTGGAAATTTAGACTGTAAGCTCCAACGGGGCAGGGACTGATGTGAGCGAGTTCTCTGTACAGCGCTGCGGAATTAGTGGCGCTATATAAATAAATGGTGATGATGATCAGTGCCCATTTATTATAACTAGTATTTTCATTTTACTTCAATCAATTTATACGACAGGACGGTCGACTTGAACATATGCCTCACCTACGAGTTTATTTGGATCAGTATTGCAATCAATATAAAAGTAAAGAATTTTCAACCCCATGCACATTGAAGACTCTAAACATGGAAAATATAGCCTTGGACGGAGGTGATAATCAGGAGGAATGATACAGGATTGTCAACCCAGCACCAATTTACAAAAAAAGCCCAAAAAACACAACATTCTTAAGTCAAGTTCTATACAAATTATTTATCAAAGTATAGTAGGAATGGAAACAATCATGTAAAACTCAGACGATACATCAACTGGAAATGTGGGCAGCACTGTGGCTCAGTGGTTAGCACTTCTGCCTCACAGCACTGGGGTCATGAGTTCAATTCCCGGCCATGGCCTTATCTGTGAGGAGTTTGTATGTTCCGTGTTTGAGTGAGTTTCCTCCCATACTCCAAAAACATACTGGTAGGTTAATTTGCTGCTATTAAATTGCCCTTAGTTTCTCTCGGTCTCTGTCTGTGTGTATGTTAGGGGATTTAGATTGTAAGCTCCAATGGGGCAGATATTGATGTGAATGAGTTCTCTGTACAGTGCTGCGGAATTAGTGGCGCTATATAAATAAATAGATGAAACGTACTCATTGAGAAGCATAGAAACCTCCTCCCAAAAACTTAGACGCCAGCATTCAATTTTAGGAGCTGTAGAAATAGGACTCCTGGGATCTGTGCAGCCCTGTTTAAAAGTAATGGGTTGCATGAACACTGTCAGAATATTCTGTCTCCGCCCACTGCGTGGCAGGTTTGGCGCTCTCCAAAAGAACTGACTGCGCTGAGGAGTCTGGGAGATCACACCTTAATTTTGGAATCTCATGGACATTCCGGAGTGTAGGCAACTCTGGCTATAACATTAACGTACGCCAATATCACTAAATGGCAACAAGATAGAAACTGCTAGTTTAGTCTTTTGAATCTAGAAAGAGATTTTAATACGTGAGGCTTTTTTTTTTTTACACCGCTGCACATTCATTTTAAGTCTACTGACCTTCTGTACTTTATCCTTACTATTTTACGTATTGAACATAATGGCTCTATAATGAGTTTGGCCTTATGCGACAGACACACTATTTTCGATTTATACAATAATGTTTCCTAGGAAATTATTAGGGAGCCACTTTTTTGGTTTTAATGTAACTTTTCATCTGCGGATTTACATTTTATTGAATAAAGCAATATTTTTTTTATATTTGGTGCTGTGCAGTTTAACAAGTGTTTCTTGTGCAGATTTATTCAGTTATTACTTTATGGTTGCATCATATGCACCTGACCTACACATCCTCTCCAATGAGACTTCATCAGGGGGGTGGTCCACGTCGCTACGGTAACCAAATGGTCATCCCGAACTCCTCCAAATGATTATGTGCAGCAGGGTGGCTCAGTGGTTAGGGGAGGAAACCTGAGTGCCCGGAGGAAACCACACAGATAAGACCATGGTTGGGAATCAAACTCACAACCTTAGTGCTGTGAGGCAGAAGTGCTAACCACTGAGCCACCGTGCCGCCCACATATAAAACTTACTTCCCTATACGGGTGTCATCTTATTACGTAAATTATTAAACACTCAAAATTTTGCTTGCTCCCCAATATTTGTCTTCTAAATCCCACAACACCTTTCTCCCAAACGAAGAATGCGTGCGGGCTGGGAAGGTGTGCCCAAGTGTTGCAAGCAGGAAAAATACATTCCTTTTAATTTAAAATACATAAATAAATGTAAAACTAAAAAGATTCATGCACGTAAAGGGGTTTTTTATATCGCTGCACAGAGAACATTCATTTTTCTGCCAATTACATCGTTATAGTTACCGCATTAGATATCATATTGAGTTTCAGATATAATTTGAGAATTGCAAACAGTATATGATTTCTTCTTTATCGTCATACGCACTGGAATTTACCAGTTGCGGGAAAAAGTTGTCCCCATTTGAACTGATGCAATGCGAAAAGCAATAATTTAATCTGGTTATCGAAATGGTAAACACCTGGGATCTGGAAGTGCTTAAACCTGAACAGGACGATCTTTGAACAGGACGATCAAACAGTTGCATTTTTTAATGACCTGCCAATTTTTATTCAGCATTATAAAAAAAACAAAAAACAACACACATCTACAAACCCTTGAACCCTAACAATAGGCAGCATGGTGGCTCAGTGGTTAGCACTTCTGCCTCATAGCACTGGGGTCATGAGTTCAATTCCTGACCATGGCCTTATCTGTGTGGAGTTTGTATGTTCTCCCCGTGTTTGTGTGGGTCTCCTCTGGGTGCTCCGCTTTCCTCCCACACTCCAAAAACATACTGGTAGGTTAATTGGCTGCTATCAAAATTGAACCAAGTCTCTGTGTGTGTGTGTGTGGGGGTTAGTGAATTTAGACTGTAAGCCCCAATGGGGCAGGGACTGATGTGAGTGAGTTCTCTGTACAGCGCTGCGGAATTAGTGGCGCTATATAAATAAATGGTGATGATGAATACTATAATTTAATTTTCTGACCATCAGCAACCCAGCCAAGTCATTAACAGCAATGTTTAATAACTTATTCTACTTCCAAAACTCTGTAGTATAACTGAAATAATTTTGTGTGCATGTCAATTACACAGAAAAAAAACAGTAGTGTTTGATTAGCAGTGCGGATGAGCCGCTGTAGTTTTATAAATTATTAACGCCTATCCATTTCTCTCTACCTTAAACGCTGAATTAGGCACAGCTATTAGGAAGAAACTGCTCTGCAAACAGGAATACACATAAAAAAAAATAAAAAAATAAATAAATCAGTAAAATGTTGTGAACACGACTAAGGATATATATAATTTCTTATTTGATAAAAACATGTTTATTCATCATGGTGACAGTACCATTTTGAAGCCACAATATATGATCTCTGTACAGACTAAAGAAAATTTCTCCCCATGAGATTTCGTTCATGATTTTACCAACTACTGAAAGCCCCGATCAGCATGCCGATTTAGTGTACACACGATACACGTTTTACCGTCAGATCTGCGCTCCTCATCTGCAACCATCGGCTGAAAAGAGCGTGACACAGTAAACTCTAGAGCAGTGTTGGCTAACCTGTGACACTCCAGGTGTTGTGAAAACTACAAGTCCCAGCAAGCTTTGCCACTATATAGCAGCTTATTGCTGGAAGGGTATGCTGGGACTTGTAGCTTCACAACACCTGGAGTGTCACAGGTTAGCCAACACTGCTCTAGAGAGATCTGCCTACACAGCTCATCGTTAGTCCGTACACACCGCAGGACTGGAACAACACTGTTCCTTTGAGGTACGAGATTTTTAGTCCGTTTATAAAATCAAACGATACGACGCACTTCGGAGCCATAATAGTTCAGCGTTGGGGCGTACACACTAATGCGATATCGGGCCGAACGCGCGATTGCCCCGATAATCAGGTGGAGAACCTGTAGTGTGTACCCAGCCTAATTCTCACTAGCAAACAGGTGAAATTCCAGTGCACAGCAACTCCCCCTCACAGACTTAATATACACTAACACACCTTGTCCATTCTTCACAGACGCTGCTCATAGTAACAGACACACTGTAGACCCCCCCCCCCCCCCCCCCCCAACCCTACAGAACAAACACACAACTGGCCACAATCCTTCTCTAAAAAGCGGACAACACTTGCTACAACCTAGCAGGTGCTCAATAATGATTCTAGATCTGGGTGTAGCAAGTAATAACCACTGAGCCACAGAATACACTGAAAGGTGATAATGAACTCCTCAAGTGTTAACAACTTCAGGTTAATAATCCAGTGGGGGATAATACATTTTGTACTCTCAGGGGACACCCAGCCTATAATAAGCTGGGTCACACAGACCACCCTCTATTTCAGGCAGAGGTGCAAAGTTGCAGGTGACATAAATGTTGGGATATATATATATATATATATATATATATATATATATATATATATATAATCATTGACAGGGACAGGCTGTACTAAGTGCACGTTGTGAGTTATGTCTTACAGGCTGTTATAATGCAAGTGCTCCACTTAGAATGTGATTTATATAGAGAGAAAATAACTTACTTCTATGCTGATCAGGGGGATTGAGGTCTCTTCTGTCTCTGCCGGAGGTCGGATCGCAGGATTTGGGGGGTGGAGGAGTTGCTGCTGCTCTCCCCAGGAGATGAGATCTTCTGACGTTAGCTTTCACCCCACCCCTGCCTGCAAATCCTATGAGAGGAGGGGGGTAGGCTGCTTCCTCCTCTCAGCCGGTCCACTCCCCCCTCCGGGCTCCCCCCCTCCCCTAACCCAGGGGCAACAAGTGGGCGTCTCACCCCGGGTACCCTGCACCTCAACCCACTTCATATGCACCCCTCCTGTCCCTCTAATTCATGTAGAATCGGGGGTATCAGTGACAAGACTCCTACTGCCTTCACTAACCAGTCACTCAACATATCTGCAAGCCATGCTTGTTACATTTTAACTTTACCTTAGCATACTTTGTCCTAGGGTGCACTAACTTTTATATATGCTTAACAGATTTTATATATATATATTTATATATATATATATATATATATATATATATATACACATGTTACATTCTAACTCTAACATACTTCTGTCCTAGGGTGCTCTAACTTTTTTCTATTTATATATATATATATATATATATATATATATATATATATATATATATATAGTAATGACACCCTTGCAGGTTTTTTATTTAATTAAACTTTCTTCCAGATTATGTTTGCGATTAAAAATGTTTTTTTTTTGTTTTTTTTGTAGTGCTTGCAGTGGAATAAAACCCAAACAGCGGAAAAATTATCAAACAGAAATCTTTAAATGGGCTGGACCAAATTATGGGCACCCATAGAAGTGAGAATAATTAGATTTAAAGCAGGGGATTCACCTGTGGTGAGTAGCAGGTGCCTGCAATGTAATAATGGCTCGTGGAAAGAGCTGGAATAGAGGACAGCACTCTCTCTCTCCTGTTTGTGTCATTGCATGTACTGCGAGTAGCATAGAGATAAGAAGGAAAGAATTGTATTGTATTAGGAGTTCGTGGCATGGTGAAATCTGGAGGTTATCGGAATTAGTGGCGCTATATAAATAAATGATGATGATGATGATAAGGCCATTTAGGAGCCCTGTTGTGAAAGCTGGGTCGTCGTTGACGGCCATAGGTCTTCCAACAGGACAATGACCTCACACGCGGTCCAAGACAAGATGCTGGACTATTCTGAGGTGGCCAGCATGGAGCCCATATCTTATTCCTTTAGACCACCTGTGGAGAGAATTTAAAACAGCAATTGGGAGAAGACACATCTGGGAGGATCGTATCAGTTTGCACAAGAAGAGTGGACAAACCTGCCTGTAGAGAGGTGCTGGAAGCTAATCTCATGGCTATAAGAAGCAATTGATTGCAGTTATTTTGACCAAAGGTTATGTTAACAAGTATTACGTCTAGGGTGTCACTATAAACACCAGTACCGAAAATGGCCAATCTGTGGCTCTCCAGGTGTTGTGCAACTACAAGTCCCAGCATACTCTGCCAGTATTGACCTGCTATTTACTGGCAAAGCATGCTGGGGCTTGTAGTTTCACAACTCTTGGAGAGCCACAGGTTAGCCAAGTCTGCACTATACGTTTTCTAGCCTGCAGATTTCTCATTTGCTTTTACTGTCTAAATAAATCATATGGCTAATGTCTTTACAGGCAGCAATAAAAACAGTGACGCATGCAAATAGCTTCAAAGTTTCTTTGATGGTTGTTACTCTAAGAACCTCGTGCGAGACTCCTATGGGACTTCGCTGGTAAGTGAATCTCCCGCCAAGTGCCAGGAAGACTCATTTGCAAAAGTGCACTTGTGGTGCTGATGCTCTTTGTGATCAGACGTGCTTACTTTTATGGGTAAGTGCAAGGATTTTTCAGGCTAAGCAGACGACTTTTGAGAAGGTGCAAAAGTTTTGCATTTTGTGTCCTGGGATTCCGTCCGCGCCAGTGCGTCCTGGGCATGCCATCCGCGCCAGTGTGTCCTGGGCATGCCATCTGCGCCAGTGCGTCCTGGGCATGCCATCCGCGCCAGTGAGTCCAGGGCATGCCATCCGCACCTTTGTGTCCGGGGCATGCCATCTACGCCAGTGTGTCCTGGGAATGCCATCCGCGCCTTTGTGTCCTGGGAATGCCATCCGCTCCTTTGTGTCTGGGGCATGCCATCTACGCCAGTGTGTCCTGGGAATGCCATCCGCGCCTTTGTGTCTGGGGCATGCCATCTACACCAGTGTGTCCTGGGAATGCCATCCGCTCCTTTGTGTCTGGGGCATGCCATCCGCGCCAGTGTGTCCTGGGAATGCCATCCGCGCCTTTGTGTCCTGGGAATGCCATCCGCACCTTTGTGTCTGGGGCATGCCATCTACGCCAGTGAGTTCCAGACCATCTGCCCTCTTCTCCGCTTCTCATCATTCTCACCGGATTCTTAATTCCTGCCGATCCTCACTGATACCTACTCAAAGGGCCACGGCCTGTGGGGGGCAGGGGGGGTTAGCCGCTAAGCCCATACCCCTCCCTAGACTCCGTGCCTCTGAAATAGGTAGTGCCAAATCGGTCCGGTTGCTGAATCCAGTAAGTTTAAAAAATATGAGGTCACTCCCTAAAGTGCCATCACCGCGCACTGTTTTCTCTAGGTCAGCGTTTCTTAAACCTGGTCCGCAGGACACCTAACAGTGCATGTTTTCAGTATCTCCTTGCTTTAGCACAGGTGTAGGCATTGCTGACTAACACACTGTAACAGATCCACAGGTGGTATAATTATTTCCCTTGTCATCTGGAAAACCTGCTCTGCTATGGTTCCTGAGGACTGGGTTTGAGAAACACTGACCTAGGTTACCAGCATATAAAAACGAGGTGTCATTAAAAAATAAATAAATTTATATATATATATATATATATATATATATATATATATATATTTTAGAACCCATAGAGGAAAGGGAGTTCTGTGAAAAAATAAGAAATGTTATATAATGATTTATTTATTTTTATTTTATATTAGTCCTCTACTACATCCATACTTGATACCTCTTTAAAACACTTCCACTATAGTTGCCAACATTTGAACACAATTTCTGCACACACTTTGCTGTACATTCATGTAAGAATGTTACACAAGGTACAGCTCATGCAAACGTTGGTGCACTACAACCTCCATCATAACCTGTTCCCTGAAGTTAGATATCCTCCAATTTTTTGATTTTTAATGCTAATTTTTTTTTTCCCTACAGAATAACAATTTTACTGTGCAGTCGGTTAATTATAAACAAACATGTAAGCTGTGAAAATGTAATAAAAGGACTATTGTCATCAACAACCAACCTTGGCTCCGATCCTTGTTTTCTGGGCGCTCACTGTGAAGAGATTAGCAGAGGAAAGTTTCTCACAGGTCTGCACTCTGCAGTTATCCAAGCTAAACTGAAATAGAGAAGTTTAGCACCTAGTCAATCACTCACCTTGTGCATAGATAAGCTAGGTGCTTGTGGCTAAAGCTGGGTACACACTACACAGTTTTCGTCCAATAATCGGCTAAATCAGCTGACATACGACCGCTCGTTCAAAAGTCGGGTCAGTCTGTGTAGTGACACAAAGGTCGAAAGTCTGCCCAAATGGCCCATTGTCGCCTCATTTGGTTGGTCGTACCGTTTAATATTTTCGTTCCAATCTCGTTTCCGCCGTGTAGTGTGTATAAACTTCCGACCGATCCACAACAGTGAGTACGAAATTACAGTCATTGCTCACGACAACATGGCTGTAAAAAGTCGCTAAAGGGACGTCCGCTCTTCCCTTTATCATCCTAAACGAGGCTAGTGTGTATGCAACCCATGGACCGAGCGATCGGACCATCGATCGCATGTAAAATCGCCCGGCATAAAAAGTTGGTTGAAATTTCTGTAGTGTGTACCCAGCTTAAGTCTCATTTTGGCAAGACAACATACCTACAAAGTTATTCCGGTTAAAAACACAATTTGAAATCCAAAAACTCTGTTTCTGTATTACATTGTGAGAATTGGCAGTAGTGAAATATTTGCAATTCTGCAATGCAATTTTTTATTACTGGCCCTAAAGACCAGGTTCTTTTGTGCTTCCATGGCATGGAACCAGTATGACTGATACGTTTAATCTTAATATTTTCAGTGTAAAAATGACACTGGGCCGTTAGCCACTTGCAGTAAAATGAATGTAAACAAGGTATTGGCATGGAGCCTATTGGTTCCAGGACCCTCTAGCTGCTAGTGATTGGGAGGTATTTACTAAAGTGTTGGTTTGAAAAAGTGGAGATGTTGCCTATAGCAACCAATCAGATTCTAGTTATCATTTATTTAGTACATTCTACAAAATGACAGCTGGGATCTGATTGGTTGCTATAGGCAACACCGCCACTCCCCCTGTGTGCATGTATGATCTCTAATTCATGCTCTTTTAAGTGGAACTTCATGTATATTTGGCGTTCTTTAAGCGTCAGTATGTTCTGGCAGATTGTGGGATTGGCTGTTATAGCCTGGTGCTGATTGAGACAAACGAGGGAACTGTGCAATATTCCTGTTTAGAAAATATGGACATGGTAGGTTACGCCCTCAATCCCAACAAGCCTGAACCGCACCCTGCTTCACCCACACTACACCCATTTCTACACTGATAACAAGATAATGAAGACCAGTCACATGATAATTGGGACTGATTGCAGGTATCCAATAGCCATGGGCCCCGTTCAGGGCCGGATTAAGGGAACGGAGGCCCCTGGGCTCCATTCCCCCGTGAGGGCCCCCCCCCCCCTGGTGATCCGAGCCAAATTCCCCCCCCCCCCCCTTCCCGGCACTTATCTCCTCCTTCCCCGGTGCACTGTACAATCTTTACTGAGGAGATCTCGTGAGACTGAGACTCACGAGATCTCCGTAAGGAGACTACAGCTCGCCGGGGAAGGACCGCAGTGAAAGTATTGATCGGTCGGGGGCGGGGGTGCCCCCAGCGCGAACAGTGCTGCTGCTGAGCACTTTCAAGGGCCCCTTGGATGCCCGAGGCCCCTGGGCTGTAGCCCAGTTAGCCCTATGGTTAATCCGGCCCTGGCCCCGGTTAGTACATCAAAGGGTTAAAATGGGAAAAACGGGTTAAAAAAGATTATCGCTGCAGTATCTGTGAGATAACAAGTTCTGTTTAATTTGCAGCTTCTTACCCCCCCCCCCCCCCTCTTTGCGACCAGACCACATGACACGGTTTTGCTATATGTCAGTTAAGAAGAGAAACCTGATTTAATGTATCATGTAGTTAATTAAATGGTAATATAGTGAAACAAAAATCAATCGACTCGTTATTCGAGGTATGAGGATACCGAGCATGTCTTTGTTATGTTATATACGATAGACTTCTAGAACCTAGAGCAAAGATTTTGTTTATTCATGATTTTTAGATCCAGGATACACCGGATTTATCGGTGCTGATAGGCAGAGGAGTACTGAGACACATATATCCCTTGCAGCTCCCTGGGCTTCTCTAACCATAGGGATATCACTGATGCCACTGGGTCTTCCTTCATCAATGGGAAAGCTGACCCCCGAGCACCATATTCAGCAGTCCATCGGCCGTGGATGTAAAAGTACAAGGTGGAAAGGGGTTAGGGCTTACTAACCCCTTCCCACTACTCTGGACCAATAAAAACAGGGGGCGTCCATGACGTCACTAGACCCCGTCCCCTCCATTTAGTTTACACAGCCAGCCAGGACCCCGGACATTCCGGAAGAGTAGGCAACTATGATCTTGGTACATAGAGCATTCTTTTTGTTAACATTATGGAATGAACTGTTTTGCAAGGGTACAACAGATGTGGTTGTTTTAAAACTAAAACCCGGATTTGATTGAGCCACTCTCAGTAGAGCAATGTATATCATTTTTACTTGTTACTTTAGGCCTGCCAATTAAAAACATGTTATTATGTTCGGTGTAATTTAAATCTAAACCAACAATTGAGGATACTGATCACTCTCACTGTTCCCAGAGTTCATCGTTATGATTTGCGCAGGTCTTATTACGTTAAACAATATATGGGCAGCACGGTGGCTCAGTGGTTAGCACTTCTGCCTCACAGCGCTGGTTTCATGAGTTCATTTCCTGACCATGGCCTTATCTGTGTGGAGTTTGTATGTTCTCCCTGTGTTGCCGTGGGTTTCCTCCGGGTGCTCCGATTTCCTCCCACACTCCAAAAACATACTAGTAGGTTAATCGGCTGCAATCAAAATTGACCCTAGTCTCCCTGTCTGTGTGTGTATGTTAGGGAATTTAGACTGTAAGCTCCAATGGGGCAGGGACTGATGTGAGTGAGTTCTCTGTACAGCGCTGCAGAATTAGTGGTGCTATATCAATAAATGGTGATGATGATGATGATGAATATACATTAGGGTTTTGTGTTGGACTGTGAGGCCTTGTATTCATGGGCACTGATGGGATGTTCGCTGTATGTGATACTGATGATGATTTCAAAGCACTGGAAACTCTCATAAAAGTAGGGTGCATTGAAGTGTTGGGCGGACACTGTCTCTGTACACACGGGCCCTCTCGTTGAATGCAAAGCGGTCTATGGATGTGAGACAATGACACTATGCGGCTACGGGATACAGCAGGCTGGAAACACGGCCGCAGAGAGTGCCTTTGGCTCTTTTTTCGGCCCTGCCATCACTCACCAAGTCTGTCTCTTTCCTGTCTGCAAACGAGACAGTTATGGACTGTCCAGCATCAGCTACCCAGCTTCACCTGCAACTGGGGGTCCCAAAGGCAGACCCTTCGTTAGTACCACCACATGCTCTGCACACTTGTGGGTCTCATTGCAGAGATTACAGCGTTTATTCTCTATTAAAAGCAGGGCTAGCGGCTTTTTTAAAAAAAGTTTGAGAGCCCGGACTAGCCCATTATATTGTCAGGTATCCCAGAACTTCGGACAAGTGCCAGATTTCTCCAGGCCTGATTAAGACTCTTTTAGATTCTCCTCCAGGACAAACAAAGCTTGCGAGATCTCTCAATAACAATTTGCAGGAAAGGTGAAATGGTAAGACATTAATTATATTACATCCCTCAGCACTGCTTAATGATACAACCTGTAGCATTCTATTAGGACAAAGATTATAATTGCATGCAGCACATCCTATGTCATTAGCTGCAGATCCATCATAATACATTAAGAGCTCTGTCTCTAGATCTCGTGAACTGTTGCAGAATATAACGAGGGACAGTCAAACAGATATAAAGGGCTCTAAAAACCAAGAAAAACAAATAGACATTTGGGGCCTCACTCATCAGGAAACTCACAGAAAAAAAAACCTATTCATTAATGTCACCTGTTCATAATATAGTAATTAATAAACGTTAAGAAATAAAAACGTTTTTTTTCCTCCATAAAATACATTTATTAGGATGTTATTAAAGTCCCTGTGCATAAAATACATGTTATAGTTGCTTCTGATTGCAAAAACATGTTCTAGCTTTCATACACAGCCGTCTTCATCATCATCATAAGCTATTTATATAGCACCACTAATTCTGCAGCGCTGTACAGAGAACTCACATCAGTCCCTGCCCCATTGGAGCTTACAGTCTAATTTTCCTAACACACACACAGACAGAGACAGACTAGGGTCAATTTGATAGCAGCCAATTAACCCACCAGTATGTTTTTGGAGTGTGGGAGGAAACCGGAGCACCTGGAGGAAACCCACGCAAACAAGGGGAGAACATACAAACTCCACACAGATAATGCCATGTTCGGGAATTGAACTCATGACCTCCAGCACTGTGAGGCAGAAGTGCTAACCACTGAGCCACCGTATCCGGTTAAAATGATTAGCTATCATTTTGCACATATCTTGACAACGATGTTTAAAAGGGTGAAGGGCACGGCCTGATTAAGGGTTCCAGCTGCCCCAGGCTAACACATCGGTTGCCGCCCCCCTGTGCGACAGCTCGCGCCTCCCGCCCCCACCCCAACCACAGCCTATCAGCCCACTTCACCACTGTCTGTGTGCGTGTACATACATGTGTGTGTGTGTGTATATATATATATATGCACAAAATTGTAAAATATTAATTAATACATAAAAACACACAGGCCCTGATTCATTGAGGAAAGGAAATCCAAATCTGCAGCTTACCCCCATCCCCCCACCCCCGCATCATGATATGTGCCACTGCCCCCCATAGAGAATAATAAGTAAAGCCACTCAGCCTATTATCCCAACCCCAGTCATGATCTGTGCCACTGCCCCCCCCCCCTTCCCCATTAATTATTTGTGCCTAAAAAACCCAGGTTCTCCACACATATTGTGTCTGAAAATGCCAGGTTCTCCCCCCCCCATATTGTGCCTGAAAAAGCCAGGTACCACCCCCTATTGTGCCTGAAAATGCCATGGTTGTCCCCCCCCCCAATATTGTGACTGAAAATGCCGGAGCACCTGGAGGAAACCCATGCAAACACGGGGAGAACATACAAACTCCACACAGATAAGGCCATGGTTAGGAATTGAACTCATGACCCCAGTGCTGTGAGGCAGAAGTGCTAACCACTGAGCCACCGTGCTGCCCCCATCACTAGTAATTGGCACTTAGACCAGACCTGTAGCTGGTGTAAGAGATACGACTGAAAATCACGTACCTTAGAGATGCCCACAGTTGGAATCGGACGCTGCTGTGTGTGCTCCAGCTTGGCACGCTCTTACTGTACATTGACTACATATGCCCAATTACCCTCTGCGTTCCGCCCTTGAAATTGTAGACTGTAATAGGGGGTTTTGCACTTGAAGATTAATTGGACATTGCTGCATTCTTTGGCTTACTGTTCGTTTCTGGACATGCACAGAGTGACTTTATGCAAAATGCGGCACATATTGGCATTAATGTTCTTTAATGATTCAGGATTCAGGCCCTTAATTTGAAAATAAGTTTGAATATGACCTTTCTTTAAAATCGCAACTAAACTGAAAATTTACGCCATTGACTTTTGATCTCAGTACCTCTATTTCTGGCAGCAGTCTTTATTTCTCATATACAGTGAAAGTGTAATTAAGAACCTCAAAGCAACATAGACAAATCTCCTGCATCCACCGTATTAGGAACTTGGTGAATGACAATGGGTGTGGTAAGGATACAGGGACAGGATCCTGCTCTGTAGCTTCTCTGTAGCTTCTCTTCGCCACACTATGTTCCCACTAATCTTAATAATCTTGAAAGGAAGTAGTTAAATGCCCAACGTAATGAATGTAGATTCTACCTGAAAGGTTGCATCAAAATTAGCTGGATTTTTACTAATTCTTAACTTTGAAAAATATGATTTCCAAATAGTTACAGAGTGCTGAGGGGTGTTCCTCCCTTGAAATCAGGTGAATAGTATTTTAAGGGGTGGCAGAGATAAGGTCCTGACCTCATCGCCTCTTCCTCTTCCCCATTTTCCTGTTTCTCTACCAGTCCTCTTGCTTCCGAACAATTTGCTCACATATACAATACAGCCATCCCCAGTCCTTTGTCTTGTGGTTATTGTATTAGCCGCACAGAGGATGACAGTACATAGTTTAGTCATGTTGTTTATCACCGTTCTGCAAATACTGCGTCCGCTATATCCTCTCTGCTCCCTCTCAGCTTTAAGTCAAGTCCCGCCCATGAGGGTCCTCTTACACAGCATGATGATCGAGGTGCTCCTCTCTTCACTAAGAGAAACAAATTTACTACTCTGGAAGAGACATGGGCAACGGAACAGATGATTTGCTACCTGTATTGGCTCACCTGGACTTAACTACTGATAGCATCCATAGATGTCCCAGGCCATGGTACCTAACACTGGGCACTCCCGATGATGTACAAATTATTTTTGTAAGACTAAAGAGAACATCCGGGGAACTGTGAGAAATTGTAACAATGAAAAGAGTTCCCTCTATCCTATCTCCCCATATGCTGATATATACAGGGCCTCGTTGTAGAGAATTTAGCCATCCAACAAAACCCTTATGCAAATTGGTGATCGCCTATGGTAATAGTTTGTCTCCTCCCTCTTCTTCCAACTTTTAACGTCTCGCCACTATCGTCCTGTTACATGTAGGTTGTACTCCTCGAAAAAAAATTTGGGTCCCTGGCCCACCTACTATTCTAACTATAATTCAATGCACACAGATATACAGTATAGTAAACACCTTTACCTTTACTGCGTTATTTCTTAAAAATTTGTCTCCCTAAGCTCTCAATAAGTAATGGCTAGCCTTACAGACATCTGAAGATTTTAATGTGGATATTGTTGGCCTTCCGGACACACATTCTCCAAGTTCTAAAATTGAAATGATCCACAATGTTTTCCTACTAACTTTACCTCCAAGCATAATTTTGGGGCTCTTTTTCCACAACGATACTCTTTTTAAATGGACAAAAATGATTCTAGAGAAAGAGGGGAGATACTTGATACTAATTGAAGTGATAGGATAACAGTTGTTGTTTTTTTGTTTTTTTTTACCATAGCCAGCAAAATACGCCTTTAGGGATAGATTTACTACAACTTCTAAGAAGGAAAATTTAAGGTGCTGCCCATAGCAGAAAATCATAGATAAATGTAAGGTTATGCATTTAGGGATCAAAGACAAGAACACAATCTATAAATTAAATGGAATTAATTTAGGAGAATCTATAATGGAAAAGGATTTGGGAGTGCTCGTAGACAGTAGACTTAGCAATAGTGCTCAATGTCAAGCAGCAGCTGCAAGGGCAAACAAACTATTGGCATGCATAAAAAGGGGCATATATGCAAGGGAAGACAGTGTAATTTTGGCACTGTATAAATTGTTGGTAAGACCTCATCTTGAATATGCAGTACAGTTCTGGGCACCACTCTATAACAAAGATAATTTGGAACTAGAAAGGGTTCAGAGAAGGGCGACAAAATTGATAAAGGGTATGGAGTCATTAAGTTATGAGGAAAGGTTAGCCAGTTTAGGCATGTTTACTTTAGAAAAGAGGCGTCTAAGGGGAGATATGATTACTATGTACAAATGCATTAAGGGTCAATACAGAGAACTATCATGGGAACTTTTTACCCCAAGGACTATACACAGGACACGCGGTCACCCCCTAAGTTTAGAGGAGAGGAAATTTAACAACCAGCAAAGGAAGGGGTTCTTTGCAGTAAGGGCAGTCAAGATATGGAATTCACAGCCAGGGAAGGTTGTGATGGCAGATTCAATAGATATGTTTAAGAAAGGGTTAGACCAATTTTTAGCGGAAAGGTGTATCCAGGGATACGACCGTTAATTAAAATGAAGGATAGTAGTGGATATAGGGTAAAAATAGGACTGCAATATTGAGTCTGGGGGGATTTTCACAATTGAAACAGATTGGCGGTGGCTTATTCTGGATCAATTTCAAATATAAGTGCAGGATCGCAGGAGATCCAAAATAGGTTGAACTTGATGGACTGGTGTCTTTTTTCAACCTCATCAACTATGTTACTATGTTACTAGATTCTAGCTATTCTTTATCTAGTGCATTCTAGTAAATGACAGCTAAAACTGCTATGGGCTCCACATTTCCATTTTAGAAGATTTATTTACCCCTTAATGTTAGACACATTTTTTTTACACAGTTTTTAATTTAATTGAGTTCCATGAGCAAAGTTCGGTAGCAGTTGTAGGTGTCTTCAGTCTCTCCCACAATATAGCATTAGCACTACTTTGATCTAAAGAGTGAGTAAGGCTTTATCAATGTTGTTAGCCCAGTTTTTTCACATGGAGATATTTAAACTTTCTGTATAAAGACTTCACTTTTTTTTTTATCTCATCACCCGACACCTACCTATACAAAAGAATAGACCTCTTCTCAGTGGACTTGGGGGTATATTTACTAAGCTGCGGGTTTGAAAAAGTGGCGATGTTGCCTATAGCAGCCAATCAGATTCTAGTTATTTATTTAGTACATTCTACAAAATGACAGCTAGAATCTGATTAGTTGCTATAGGCAACATCTCCACTTTTATCAAACCCGCAGCTTAGCAAATATACCCCTTGGTCTGTAAAAGAAACAGCAGCAGCTTTTCCCCTGGCTAAAGCTCTTGGCCCTAATGGGTTTACTAATTTATTCTATATTGTCCTTCGCTATAGACTTGTCACAACACTTAACAGACGTATTCAAAGTCTGCTCAACACAGAGCTCTTTCCGACTTTAAATGTCAGAAACCAATGTAGGGACAGTTGCCAAACCTGGCAAAGTCCCGAAGATTGTCAAAGTTACAGGCCCGTCACCAGGGCCTGATCAGCCAACAGACTGACTGGGGCGCTGGGTCAGGGGGGGGGGGGGGGGCAGCAGTGCTGGGAAAGAAAAAACATTCTAAAAAGCACTAAAAACTGGGATCACTAAAAACTGGGTGCACTAAAAACAGGGAGCACTAAATACAGGGGGGGAGAGCATTTTCAGGCAAAATATGGGGGGGGGAGCGTTTTCAGGGACAATCTGGGGAGGGGGAGCATTTTCAGCGACAATATGGGGAGGGGGAGCGTTTTCAGCGACAATATGGGGAGGGGGAGCATTTTCAGCGACAATATGGGGAGGGGGGAGCATTTTCAGGGACAATATGGGGAGGGGGAGCGTTTTCAGGCACAATAATGGGGGGGGGGAGAACCTGGCATTTTCAGTCACAATATTGGGGGGGGGGAACACAACCATGGCATTTTCAGGCACAATAGGGGGTGGTACCTGGCTTTTTCAGGCACAATATGGGGGGGGGGGGGGGGAGAACCTGGCATTTTCAGACACAATATGTGTGGAGAACCTGGGATTTTCAGGCACAAATAATTAATGGGGGAGGGGGGGGGGCAGTGGCACAGATCATGACTGGGGTTGGGATAATAGGCTGAGTGGCTTTACTTATTATTCTCTATGGGGGGCAGTGGCACATATCATGATGCGGGGGGGGGGGGGGGGATGGGGGTGAGCTGCAGATTTGGATTTCCTTTCCTCAATGAATCAGGGCCTGTGTGTTTTTATGTATTAATTAATATTTTACAATTTTGTGCATATATATATATATATATATATATATACACACACACACACACACATGTATGTACACGCACACACACAGCGGTGAAGTGGGCTGTGGTTGGGGTGGGGGGCAGGAGGCGCGAGCTGTCGCACAGGGGGGGCGGCAACCGATGTGTTAGCCTGGGGCAGCTGGAACCCTTAATCAGGCCGTGCCCTTCACCCTTTTAAACATCGTTGTCAAGATATGTGCAAAATGATAGCTAATCATTTTAACCACGATCTCCCATCTTTAGTCATCTCTGGATAGGTTTCTGAGAGCTTGAATCGTATCATGAACCTGATCCCTTTACTCTGAATGCCTTGACTTCCTCCAGTGGGAATACATTAAAGATATACTCACCAAATGTAGCTCTAAGGAGAACATTATACACTCCTTACTGTCTTTATACTGTAAAAGGCAAAGTTTTTAATGCTGATTTCTCCTCTAAAACTACCAAAATAACTAATAAGACAAGACAGGGGTACTGCCTGTACCACATATTTGCTTTAACTATAGAGTCATTAGAAGAGGCAGCACAGTGGCTCAGTGGTTAGCACCTCTGCCTCACAGTAGTACGGTCATGAGTTTGATTCCCGACCATGGCCTTACCTGTGTGGAGTTTGTATGTTCTCCCCGTGTTAGTGTGGGTTTTCCTTCGGGTGCTCCGGTTTCCTCCCACACTCCAAAAACATACTGGTAGGTTAATTGGCTGCTATCAAATTGACCCTAGTCTCTCCCTCTCTGTCTGTGTGTATATTAGGGGATTTAGACTGTAAGCTCTAATGGGGCAGGGACTGATGTGAATGAGTTCTCTGTACAGCGCTGCGGAATTAGTGGCACTATATAAATAAATGATGACGATGAAGAGGCTATAAGATTCCATTCTGAAATAACAGGCCCCATTGTTTATGACTCCAGACATAAAACCTGAGTGTTTGCCTATGAGATTTTACTTGCCTTTACTAAGCTAGATAAGTATAGATTAGCATCTTAATAGAAATTGAACACTTCAATACACCAGGGGATACCTTGGCCTCTCATCAAAAATCTCAACTATGCGTGGAAGTCCAGGTCTATTCAATACCTAGGTATCCATATCCCTTCCACACCTGTGAGGATTTTGAGCTAAAGTTTACATTTGATCCAGGAGACTGAATCCTCTCTAAACAAATAACTCCCACTGGATATCTAATTGCTGGGTTTAATTACTACCTTTATAATCAAAATCCTCCCTTTAGATCTTTTTGTACCATCCCTTTTCCAGTCCCAAATCAATACCTTAATGAGTTACAGTCTGTTTGAAAAAAGAATCTCAAAGTTACTATTACAGAAATCTAGAGTTTTGGGGGGTCCCTAGTTCTCTCTCCGTTGACATATATCATAAGGTTTGTATACAAAGTGCACTGGGTTGCCTAAAATGCAGTTCAAAATTGGATATAGTTGGAGCAAGCTGCTCTGGGGTGGACATAAACTAAAACATTTACTATGGTTTCCCAAAAATACACATACAAAGGGTTTCTTTGGTACTAGACTCACTCGATTTCAGTAAACCAGCTTCCATCATTAAGTGGGAAGCATTCCTACCTGTGTACCCTTTCACCTCTTACGTGGTCTGAAATATGTTCCTTAGCGTGGTCAGCCTAACACTGTACAAATCACATAAAGGGCTTTATAAAACTACTCCTCATCCCCCTTATCTAGACCCACTAAAAATACACAGGGTCTACCCAGGGCTGCCAAGAGGAATTCAGGGCCCCGGTACAACATATTCATGGGGCCCCCCTTATAGTTGAGTAAGCATGATGATGTCACACCCGGCATTCAGTCTGTCTGGAGCAATGGAGCACAGAGCAGCATAGAGGAGGGATGCCGGCGCCGCAATCACGTCAGTATGTTTTTGTTTTTTTTTAACTACCCTGCTACCCCCACCAACGACCGAGCCCCCCCGCCGCCGAAAAATAAAAAAATGAGTTTTGAAAAAAAAAAAAAAATCGTTGGCGCGAGGGCCCAGGCTGGGCCCCCTGACATGCCCTGGTACCCGCCCCCCCCTCTCGGTGGCCCTGGGTCTACCCAGCTTCTTGCCATCTGTCTGAGACTTTGCGAAGAAAAAGCCAATTTGTACAATGTTTTTTGGCTTCTCCAACGTGCAGGCTCCGTGGCAAAATATATTGTCCCAAACCCTTACACTGACCCAAAGGCTCAACATATTTAATAGACCATATACTGAGGCCAATTAGACAACTCTTGGCACAAGTCTAGAAAACCTCCAAAACTTCCCCTTTGGTAAAAATTGTTAACAGAATAAACTTTTTCAATCAATAGAAACTATTTATCTTCATATGTACTCACTCATAAGATTGCTTGGTGGAAGGACTGTACAAACTTTATCCAGGCATTCATCATCATCATTTATTTATATAGCGCCAGCAAATTCTGTAGTGTTTTACAATTGGGGACATACATAGAAATAGACAATACTGGGTAATACAGACAGAGAGGTGAGTGGGCCCTGCTCGCAAGCTTACAATCTATGGGTCAATGGGAGTCGGACACATGAGGTTAAGTCTACATATTGCATCCAGATTACAAAGGATAAAAAGTGAGTAGTATGCTATATGATCCAGTAACATAGCAATGTTTGTCTGGGGGTCAGAGAGTTGTTATCTTGTGTGAATTGTGTAAAGGGTGGTAATAGTGTAACCTTAGAGAAGTTAAGAGGGTAGTTGAGGAATATTATAAGCTTGCCTGAAGAGGTGGGTTATCAGAAACACTTGAAGGTTTGTAGACCAGAAGAAAGTCTTATTGTCTTATCGACACTCCTTTATCTCTCCATTCCTGATATTCTACTATCCTTCTCAAGGTCTATCTACTCATTATCACCAAACTAGGTCAATATTAAAATTAAATTCCGCTTATCTGGAGGACACCTACCAGTTCTATGGTGAATAAAGTGGCTTATTCTTTTATAGGTGTCTACCCAATACATTACACCAAGTATTCCTGTGTATGTGTCCTACCAGTGCTGTGCTGCTATCAGACTGTACTATACCATGGGCAGCACAGTGGGCTAGTGGTTAGCACTTCTGCCTGACAGCACTGGGGTCATGAGTTGGATTCCTGACCATGGCTCTCTGTGGCGTTTGTATGTTCTCCCCGTGTTTGCGTGGGATTCCTCCTTGTTCTCTGGTTTCCTCCCACACTCCAAAAACATTCTGGTAGGTTAATTGGCTGCTATTAAATTGCCCTTAGTCTCTCTCAGTCTGTGTGTATGATTTTAGATTGTAAGCTCCAATGGGGCAGGGACTGATGTAAATGAGTTCTCTGTACAGTGCTGCGGAATTAGTGGTGCTATATAAATAAATAGATGATGATACTATTTTCTTTGTATTATGTATCATTTACCGTATTTCCCCATGTATAGGACGTTCTGCTGTATAAGACGCACCTATATAAATTATGTGAAAAAATTGAGGATAAACATTATCCTCAATTTTTTCAGAGTATTTGTGCAGCTTATACAGTGGAGAGACACCGCTATAGTGAATTCTGACTTACCCTGTCAGATGATTCCTCTGTCTGGTAAAGTCTTCTGTCTTCTCTCTGTCTGATCCTGATGCTGGAAACCCGATTAAGGTCCTCTCTGCGATGTCCGGATGTCCTTTCAGGACCTTGACAATCATTTCAGGACCTCAACAACACCTTGTCAAGGTCCTGAAATGACATCCGGACATCGCAGAGAGGACCTTAATCGGGTTTCCAGCATCAGGATCAGACAGAGAGAAGACTTCACCGGACAGAGGAGTCATCTGACAGGGTAAGTGCTACTACCCCTGTATAAGACGCACCCAGTTATTAGACCCAAAATTTTGGGGGAAAAGGTGAGTCTTATACATGGGGAAATACGGTATATATTATTTAACATCTCGCTTCACCTCTGCTTTAAGAAAGTAAGTGATTTATTTGCATGCTTCAAACTCTCCCTGATGTGTTAATTGTTTCAATGGAGAAAAGTCTATGGGCTAAATTTACTAAGCTGCGGGTTTCAAAAAGTGGGGATGTTGCCTATAGCAACCAATCAGGTACTAGCTTTCATTTATTTAGTGCATTCTATAAAATGACAGCTAGAATGTGATTGGTTGCTATAGGCAACATCCCCACTTTTTCAAACCCGCAGCTTAGTAAATTTAGCCCTATGTCTTAAGGCTTTATTTAGAGAAAGAATAATATTACAACGATATTGAAACGATACGATGTGCTTTGGTACGATAAAATATGATCGAGGGAGCGAACACACTAATTCAATCTCGGACCTAACAGTTGCTTATTGTGTGATTATTCCGATAATCGGATGGAAAAACCTGTAGTGTGCACCCAGCTACGCAGCATTTATCATTTTGTGAGATCGGCCCACTGTGATAAAATATTTGCCAGCCAGTGAGATCACACTGATTTCCACAGAAGGCTGGGACTATGCAATTTTGTAATTCCTGTAAACTGTGTGCACATAAGATACCAAAGGGACAGATATGTGATGACTCAATCATCTATCCAGGGATCAGCTGAGAGCTAGATCATAACTCACAAGAAATGACATCACAGGATAATGTGGAAGTAAACTTGCCTTAGGCATTTCTACCTCACTTTCTCTGTACAGATGCCTCCATAGCTGCCAGCGGTCTGCACGTACACAGTCATCCAAAAATGCGACCAGGACTCTGCCCAAAGGGCTTTGGTTTGGGTGGATTAGGCTTAAACGGTCCCAGTTTTAAGATCAATGATAAATATGGGTCAATGAATGACGTTATCACCTAATCAGTGTATTAGGTGTGTTAGATCTAAAATTCTGATCCAAGTTTGCCTGTGGTGTCAAGTATATCTGGAAGCGCTTCAATCAGCTGGAGAGAATTGACACAGACCAAGTTCTGTATACAAGGAATATTCTCTGATTTATTAATACAAAGATATAAGTTTTTATAGCCTACAGAATAAATGAATCCTACGTCATATGCATAGTCTATACCATTAGTCTATGGGAAGCACTACTGATTAACTTTCTCACGTATTCTTGAGGTGTTTACTTTGAAAAAGCGCCTGGAACAGGCACGAAACGCGCCAGCGGGGGTTTCTTGTGAACTGGATTTTATGTGTGATTGCCTCATTACCTGAATCCTCTCTCCACTTGTGTTCGCCAAGTGGACATTATTCTTATTTACTGCCAGCGCTGACTTTGGCTTGCCTCGACACCCATAGCAGGTGCGGATACAATATCTGAGGATCATCTGGCAGGACCCGTTTAAACAACATTGCGTGATTCACGCTGGAGGCAGTTAATCGGCTCGCCCCGCGATTAAACATCTACAGCCGGCTTGGATATTACACTTCAAAGTCACCTCAGCAAGGTCCCGGTATCGTCGGGGCGTGACTTACGCTGGAAACGGGACTGCTAACCACGGTTTACCGGTAACATTTATTTACCCCTAATTCAATAAGTAGGTGGCTACTGAAGTGATCATCAAGATCCTGGCTGTGTAATATGCCTGTCGGACGTTTTGGATTCAGGTGATTCAATATTCTAAGGAGGAATCCACATACAACATATCTATTCCTATTTTATTGAGACTTTACCATCACCGTCTCATTCTGAAGGTGCCTCTTTATTGACTGGTTTTACTATTGGCCACATTCACCTTGGTTGCGCAACCATATGTCATTCTGATTTTTATTTAGTCTATTAGCCGCGGCTGTTTGTATACTAATTTAGCTGGATTTTATGTTTCTATGTCATAGCTATGTGACAGAGTGATTTCACACTGTTTTATTGTACTCTGTACTGGATATATCTATATCTATATTAAATGTTTTGATTGCTGTTCAGTGCCTCTTCTGATTTTTCAAGAGATCACCATTAGTCCCAATATTAATTTCTGTACTCATCCAGCAGCGCAACCCTCACTTTCTGTCTGTATGTGTCTATGACTATCTCTGGTGGCTGTCAGCAATCCACCACGGGCAGGGCCGGATTAACCCGAGGTCTAACTGGGCTATAGCCCAGGGGCCTCGGGCATCCAGGGGGCCCTTCAAACTCCTCAGCAGCATTATTGATCGGTCGGGGGCGGGGGCGCCCCCGGCCCGATCAATGCTGCTGAGTACTGTCAGTGCAGTCCTCCATCCCGGCGCGCTGTAGTCTGCTTACTGAGGATATCTTGCGAGAGTTCATGAACTCTCGCGAGATCTCCTCAGTAAGGAGCTTACAGCGCGCCGGGACGGAGGACTGCACTGACAGGTAAGTGCTTGGGGGGGTTCTCGCGGGGGGCGGACGGCGGCGGACGGCTCACATTGGGGGCCTCGCGGGGAATGGAGGGCCCCTTAGCCCAGGGGCCTCCATTCCCTTAATCTGGCCCTGACCACGGGTGTGCAGCAGCTGAAGAGTACCTGTATTCAGATTTTTTATTATAATTTGTATTCTTTACTAACTTACTTTTTGAATCTTTATCCAAAGTTATCCCGAGGGACTCTCTAGTGTGCGCCATTTAACCCTTAGTGGGCTACCTGTGTTTACTTTCTCCCCCTTCTAAGGACAGATGAGCCTATTATTCTTATCTCAAGGGGAGCTGGAGGTTCATCTCCTACATGCCACAAGGGCACAGCTCCCACACTACGAGCTGAACATGAAGCTACTTATTGTTCTCATATCTTGATACATTCTTCAGGTGTTCTCTATGTCAGCTTAACCTCAAGGCCATAGGCTAACATCTTGTAAAACTGCAAATCAGCAGAAAAATGAATAATCTCTTTTAGCAAATAATATTTCTATGCAAGTTACAATAAATTGCTGAACAAAGGCCTTATGAGGCCTTAACAAAAAATCATATTTAACAGGTGATAATAACGGGTAGGGTACTAAAGAGCGAACATGAGTACCACGACAAGTAATTTTTTTAAACAATCGATATTAACAGCATGTCCGGGGTTCAAAGATTCCATGGTAAGTGTTGTCACGGTAGTCATGGCTAGGGAACATGACTACCACCGATAATAGCGGGTAACGCTGATGGTAGAAATCAGAGCCGTAGCTTAAAATTTTAGAGCCTGGGGCGAGAAGGAAAACTGCAACCCCCCCTTGCCCTCAATTTTAATTGAGTGAACCTAAAATATTCATAAACTGCGCCCCTTTCAGCGTTGCACCCTGGGTGATCGCCCCTCTTGCATAGCCTGGTGGAAACAACAGCGCTAGAAGCATTGACGTGGATGTAGCGCTCATATCAATGCTTCTGTTTTAACCCTTGTGCAGGAGGAAGCAAGCAGTGATACAATTAAATGAATTGTCAGCACTTCCGCTGCCGATTCCTCCTGCACCATTATAAGCAATGCACTGGTGAATGCTAGAGGTTGAGAAGGGGGAATCACTCCCAAGAAAAAAAATGATATATTACTTTTTCCAAAATAATAGGGAAAGCTCCACAGGGGGCAGAAAACAATGTACCAGAATAAAGTTCTCTGCTTGTACATGATAATTGGCGTCTCAACTGCATCACCATTGACCCAATATCTCCTAAAATTGTGTTTGTAGCGGCTGTTAAAGACCATGGGCCTGATTCATTACGGAAAGTAAAGCAGAAAAAAAAGAGTAACTTTGCACCTTGGCAAAACCATGTTGCATTGGAGGGGAGGTAAATGCAATATGTGATGGCAGATTTATAGTTGGGGTAGGGCATGTCCTAGACATACTTGCCAACTTTTCCTCGTTGGCTTCAGGGAGATCCCGAGGAAGGTGGGCGTGCGGGGGTGAGGCTTGACGAATCACATCATTTTGGCCCCGCCCCCTAAACGATTGTCACAATTTTGGCCAATCACAGCAGAGGGCAGGGCTAAGATGATACAATATTTGCGTCATTAAGCCTCGCCCCCACCACTTATCAATTGCGGGGGCGAGAACCAGGAGGTTGCCCTGCTCTACCGGGAGGTCTCCCAGAAATGCGGGAATTTCCCGGACATTCCGGGAGAGTAGGCAACTATGCATTAAAGAAAAGCAGCTAATGAATCTCTAGAGACTGAAGTGTCTTTTACATTTCTGTCTCCATTACTGAAGTCATGTTGTCTTAGCTGTCAGTCTTTGATTAAATCTTGGTCTCCATGAAAATGGCCACCTCCATAGGCATCAATACATGGACATAGGACACAATTTCTGAACTGTGTCTTCATGCCACAGATGGTGAAGCCAACAACGTCTTGTACTGGCTCAGCATCAGGGAGAATGCCAGACTCTTCAGGGAGTGAGGGAGATCACCCCTAGTTCAGGGAGTCTCCCTGACATTCAAGGAGAGCTGGCAAGTATGATCCTAGATCAACTTTAAATTTCAGTGTAAAAATAAAGCTATTAAGTATTTGTGCGCTACATGAAAAAAACAGCCAGTATTTTCCTTATGTGCAAAATAAGAAACTAATTTGCACCTCTTACATTATAACATGGTTTGTCCAGGAGAAAACATACTCCTTTTTTTTTTGTTAATTCTTACATAATGAATCAGGCCCCATATTGCAAAAAAAAATAAATCAATCTTAAACCCTCTTCCGTGCTGTCCTCCGAACAGTCTATATGGTGAATACAGCCATGTTTCAGGGAGAGGGATTATAAAAAGTTGCTAATTGTTGCACTGCGGCTTGAAAATGTTCAGTGACACTACCGAAATCTGTGAACGCTCTCTCCGCCCGCCCCATTGTCTGGGATGAGGTTCTCTCTAACTGCCCCAAGCTTCAGCTTTAGGTATTTCCAACTGACTGTTCAGGTGGAAATACCTGTCCTTTTTCTGGTACCTACTAGCAGTCATTTAGCAGGTTCTACCTGTTTGAGATGCTTATCTAGCTTAGGCAGACGTAAAATAACAATCTCTGTAGACCCCTCAGTTCCCACGCATGCAAATCCTATCAGTGCCTTTAGAAATAGTTTGAATTGTAATTTCCCTGGGATTTTGATATTATTTGATTATTTTTGCATAAAAATCACATGTTGAAGCAGGAAATTCAACACCGCAGAGGGACAGTTTTTTAAGCCTAAAAAATGTTTTGACTAATGTGTACACTAAAATGGGCTGTTGCTTTTTGTAATGATGTGAGCCATTACCCAGGAAACCTTGCCACAATAATGGCATGTACAATTGTAACCGATAGTTCTGAAAATGATGCAGCCCATTCGTTTTTGTATGGGCCAGCGACATCACTGAAAGTGCAGCCAACCAATTAATGAATAGCACTGAAACATTTTGTCACTAATTTCTAGTCAATTGTTTATTTTATGCTGCATTCTCACGAATAAGGACAGGTCATGTGACAAGTGTAGGGGGGGCGTGGTGAGGCCGCTGTGTCACCATAACCCCGCCCCCGCCATGTCTGTTGTGATGTGGCCAAGTCCACATTGTGGCGTGGCCACACCCACTGTCCGGCTGCCGTATTCCCAAACGATGGGTGGTATGTTGTTAATAAACACAAATAATCAGAAATGTTACATTGTTATTATTAAGAATATTGTCAATAATATTTTTACTGTTCAAAAGGCGACAACAAAACGAGTATAAACATTTAACATCCATATTTAGGTTGCTTTTTGACCATTAGGCTGTTTACGGATGGTCACGTTGCAGATTCCATAACTCTAAATAAAGATTTATAAACAGTCATTAAACCTGTCTTCCACCTATCCCAATTTATGTGGGAAGGTCCCAATTTGTGTATCCTAAAAGAAAGGGGCAGTCTAGGCCAGTCCCATAGTGGGCTACCTTGGGCTGTCATTGGGCCACCTGCTTTTTTTTTTCCTTTAAAATGTTTCTCATAGGCTGCTGAGTCAAGTCTTGCTCCCTGGGCTAACATTTGCCAGCCCTGCTAATCGGGGGTGTGGTTATTTATTTGGGTTTGTTTTTGTGTAAAATGGGCGGGTGTCTTTTACATATCAGGGCAATTGTTATTTTGCCCCAATTTTGCTGGGTAAATGTTGGGAGGTATGTTGTCAAACGCGGGACCCAGATTCTGGATGTCGCTTACCAGACACATCTTCTCTTCCCCTCTGCCCCTGGTCTGCTCGTAGCGGCAGGCCCGCGGCACTTCTGTCTTCTAACTGCAGTCAGCTGACCACTGAGTGCCCATTGTTTCAGTGGCAGATTATTGGGTCTCTACTGGTCTCCAAACTCCAGCGTTTTCCTGTTGTCTCCTGCTTGCCATTGGCTTGTTTTTCCCTGCATTTCACACCTGGCTGGTTGGATTTCTCTTTTGCCCCACGGCTCGTTACTTCATTTGGAGTCTCTATGTTCCTAACCTCAGCTTGGCTTGACTATTCTTCTAGCTTCGGATTCTGTGCTTCACCACCTACAAGTGTTCCAGACCTCGGCCAGCTTGATTTATCTCCAGCCTACTGATTCCAGTACCACCCTTCCCTTAGCTACCAGTTTGTCACACTAGCAGGCAGATCATAGGGCTGTAACCTTCCTGAAGCAAGGCCCAAACCTCTTTGTGGGTGTCACTGGTGAAAACCTCTGCTCTGCCAGTGTTAACCTAATTTGGCAACAAGGAATCTATGTCCAGATCTTACTTTCTGACATATGCATTAAATATGGCGTCTGTGCTTTGCCGAGTATACTGTCATCATTATCTGGACCCCTGTCATCAATGACCACCAGTGGTTGAGTGTTGGAGCCAGGAACTGTTTCGTTCACTTCCTGGCCCCATTGTAAATGCAGGCTACACTGAACTTCCACATTAGAAAAGAATATCCTGTAATGTCACATTGTGATGTCACTGGGTCATCCCGTCATCGATATCCAGGTTAAGGAAAGGCAGAAGAGACCTCTGTCAACCTTCATTAAATGATTCACACAACTTGGCCAGTTACTGTTACGATACTAAATAACTATGTAAGATTTGGCAGCTTTACCTTGAGAGCTGTGGAAGATATTAGGTACAAAATAACTATGTAAGATTTGGCAGCTTTACCTTGAGAGCTGTGGAAGATATCAGCCAACAAACAAACATCTTCTTTTATATAGAGAGAAATATCAAATATTCGCTATCTCGCTACTTCCCGAATTTTGTCAGAATTGCCTCTCCTGCCCTATTTCATAAAGTTATTGGGGGTCTAGTTATCCTCTGCCATTTTGGTATTGCTCACCCAATCCCTCACCTAATTTACTTTCTGTAATCTGTAAATACTATGTTATATGCTGTAATGAGATTACTGTGGTCGATGTTTATTGAACACAGTGCCCAGGAAAAGGTGGTGTGGCCATTGGGGCAGCACGGTGGCTTAGTGGTTAGCACCTCTGCCTTACAGCACTGAGGTCATAAGTTCAATTCCCGACCATGGCCTTATCAGTGTGGAGTTTGTATGTTCTCCCTGTGTTTGCGTGGATTTCCTCCGGGTGTTCCGGTTTCCTCCCACACTCCCAAAAAATATACTGGTAGGTTAATTGGCTGCAATCAAAAATTGACCCTAGTCTCTGTCTGTCTGTCTGTGTGTGAGTGTGTGTCTATAGTAGGAAATTTAGACTGTAAGCTCCAATGGGGCAGGGACTGATGTGAATGAGTTCACTGTACAGCGCTGCGGAATTAGTGGCGCTATATAAATAAATGATGATGATGATGATGATTCCGTTTGTACCAGTTTTCATCAATGCCCCCAATTTGTATGGCAGAGGCTCCATTGAAATGGATGGCCCACTGAAATGAATATGAAAGCTGTTGTTAAAGAACTAGTATTACAGGTTTATGCAGCTGTTTGTCTCTTTGAATTGAAAATGCACCTAATGATCATTACCTATAATTAGATATATACACTGCCAAGCAGGTTCCAACCACTAGCCTTTATCTTGCAGACCCACGTGTCTGTTATCGCTGGTATTTATGACAGAAATACCACAGAAACCTTTGCTCTTTTCCTGGCCAGTAGATATTTAGTCTGGTGGTTAAAGTCCTTCATTTTATCTGAATAAAAAAAACAATAATAGTAAAAACCTTTTAACTTTAACACAGGTTTCCGGCTAGAATGGTTTATTACACGACACAGCTTTTATCTGGCCTCTCCTGGCACCTACTGGAGATGACCAAAAGTGGTACAACATCTGCTAATATGAAATGGCCACCATATATGTCGGTGAATTGCCCATTGCTGGCTCAGCCAATTCAGCTATGGCAAATGTTTTCCAAACGAGTGATGTAATTTGAGTGGGAGGAGCACGGTGGCTCAGTGTTTAGCACTTCTGCCACACAGCACTGGGGTCATGAGTTCAATTCCCGACCATGGCCTTATCTGTGTGGAGTTTGTATGTTCGCCCCGTGTTTGCGTGGGTTTCCTCTGGGTGCTCTGGTTTCCTCCCACACTCCAAAAACATACTGGTAGGTTAATTGGCTGCTAACAAATTGACCCTAGTGTGTGTGTGTGTGTGTGTGTGTATGTTAGGGAATGTAGACTGTAAGCTCCAATGGAGCAGGGACTGATGTGAATGAGTTCTCTGTACAGCGCTGCGGAATTAGTGGCGCTATATAAATAAATGATGATGATAAATATAGAAATGTACACTGTACCTATCAGTTTGATAAAAAAAACAAAACACTTAACTAATATCTGCACTAACAATATTCATTTGGAATTACATTATTGCAAGTGAGAAAATTGTTTATGCATTGTAAGTCCTGTCACAATAAAAGTGGTAATAATAGGATATCACATTATATAGCACCATGGTTGCTAAATATAATTTAGCAACCATGGTCAGTAAAAATATAATGATATGTTCATTCATCATTAAGATAAATTTAGAAGTCATTGAAACTCTTCCTGGCACTACTATAACCATACTGGCCGACTTTTCATTTCTTACCTCCAGGAGATCCTGGAGGAGGGGGGGTGTGGTTGGAGGACGGAAGGGGGCAGGTTGGCCCAATCACGTCATTTGGCAAATTGCTTATAGCTTCATAACACCTAGAGAGCCACAGCTCTAGGTTGGGCAAACCTGCTCTATAGCCTCTCTTGCAGCTTTTCTCATTCATTTCAATGGGGCTTGAAGCATGTGCTCTACATGCAGAGGCCCTATTGAAATGGATGGGCCACTGAAATGAATATGAAAGCTCCGTGCATAAATAAATAAATGAAATAATAAAATGGGCAGTATAACCCCCCTTCTCAATCCTTGCTAGACAACCTGGGCATTTTTCCACTATAACAGGGAAACTCATAGCTCGGGGGCTTCTTATTTTTTTTTATTACATTGGCACCCGCAGTCCAGGTATTATGGAAAATCCCTCAGCGCCAGGCTGGTAGTCTCTCAGAGGAGGGCCAAGCTGTTTTTCTTGCAGCTCCCACCTTTCCAAAAAGACTTCAGCCCAGGCCAGGGATGGATTCTACGTTGACAGGCAGATTTCCCTGTTAACTGGACCAGTTGGCCTAGTGTACAGCTTGTTTAACTCTAGCAGTGGAACCCCATGCTCGTAGTCCTCCTGCATTAGTGGGACCAGGCTGTCTAGCTTGGATCTGGTTTTACTTCCAGCAAAGGGACCCCAAGCTCATTGTCTCCCTGTATTAATGGAAGCCAGCAACAGGAAGTTTTGCACACTTCACTAGGAAGTGGGCAGGATGCGGGAGAATTGCCTGCTCTCCCGGGAGTCTGGAAGACATACCTGGAATTCGTGAGTCTCCCGGACATTCCGGAAGAGTTGGCATATACCACCTGTTTCTAGTTACTTATCTATTTATTATGGAGCTATTCACTTCAATAGCCCATTCATTTCAATGGGGTTTCTGCGTGTCATGCTCGCGCTACAAACTTCATTGAGATGAATGGGAAAGCTCCAAACATGCATAAAATGTGTTCCCCCTCAATCATCTCACTGGTTTTTAGGCATTCTTGAACGTCTAAACCCACTGATTTTATTTTGTGATATTTCAACGGTGAAATACTAAATTGACCGTTACTAGACCCCCCCATCCTACAACATACACTGCAGAAAGAAGTGATTTCTGGTAAAAAATAATAATTTGGGAGGTATGAAAAAGTAGTTATTTACATGGTGATTTGACTTTACTAGATTTGATGAAGTGCAGATTGCCATGTAAATCCCTAAACAAATTATGATTTACATGGTCATTTAATAGATTGCCCCCACTATACATGAGGCAGTGTTGCCATCTGGTGGTGTTAAGTGAGTAGTGCATTACTGTACCTTCATGATACATATAGTTCACATTAAAGTGTTTGGAATGCAGCTATCAGACCATACTTACCCAGTCTCCCGGAATTTTCGTGAGACTCACGAATTCTGGATAGGTCTCCTGGACTCCAGAGAGAGCAGGTTATTCTCTCGCATCCTGTCCACTTCCTAGTGAAGTGGCAGTATGGGATCCTCCATACTGCGATTCGTGGTGAATGGCGGCATTTTGACCTTGCCCCCGTGGCAAAATTATGGTTTTGCGTCATGGTGGTGAAGTGAAAATGATGCGATTCACCCCGCCTTCCTCCCCTCCCGGGATCTTCCACAGGGGAACATTGAAAAGTTGGTTAGTATGAGTTAGAAATTGAAGAAAGCACTTAACAGCTTTGTCTGCATTTGCACACCCCTTCCCTAGCCCATCCCGCTTCTCCAAGCACAAGGAGGCACAAGTACCAAATCTACATCTGCATCTATTTCCTCTGATGAAATCACGCTTGTGATGAAACGCGTCAGAAAAAGAATAAGCATTGCTATACCTTCTACTTGGATATTGGATGACCGTGAAGCCACAGATAGAATCGTGCTTCATGTCTGTCCCGGATTGTGGTATTTTAGATCAACATAACTGAAGTGGTTATAGAGGCATAGCCAGTTTGGAGGATCCCCGAGAGGTGAGTCACTGTATTAATGAGTGAAGCACTTTCCAGCTGTGGTACACCGAACACAACCGTTTTGGCCACAGAGGCATAGACGGTTTGGAGGATCTTATAACCACGTGGATTCAGTTATTCTAAGTGCAGTTTGCTGTCTCAGCGCTGATTATTAAGTATACAGATGTAGGCGTACAGCGTTTTTTGTGGGCATGCGCAGGACCTATTTGCACACTTTGCATACGCAAGCAGGTCCTGCATTGTCTAGGGCTGAAGTGAGTGTGTTTTTGTAGGAGGAGGTAACGTGCTCAGCGCAGGACAGAGTAGACATATTAGTAGTCGTTTTAGTGATAAAGAGAAGTGGATCAGGTTGAAAGTACTAAGGTGTTGCAGTGTGTGTGGATATGAGTGGAGCAGGGGGGAGCATGAGGTATGGTGAGTCTGTAGGAAAGAAGGTTGTGATCAGAGAGTGAAAAGGCCAAGTTAGAGAAGCTAGAGATGGAGCAGAAGTGGAGAAGACAAGGTCAATGAAGTACAGATTCAACAATGTGCATATTTCGGGCGCAAGTAGACTAAATCTCTCCTTAGATAATATAATACAAGTCCAAAATCTGAGGAGTATACTTCAAGTCCACAACACAATTGGATTGTCCCGCAGTGTTTATAGTATTAGAAAAGGAACCAATATCTTCAATGTTCCCAATGTTCTTTTAGTAAAGAGTTTATCTTGCGAGAGACTTCTCCAATGTTGTCCACAAATATGAGCGTGGTCGGAAGTCAAAAAGAGACATATATGTAACAACTCTCAAGATTTGTAAATATACCCAAAGTGGGGAACCTTTAGAGGTGTGTGCAGTTAGAAAGCACTTTCAATTAACACCACGGGGTATATTTACTAAACTGCGGGTTTAAAAAAGTGGAGATGTTGCCTATAGCAACCAATCAGATTCTAGCTGTCATTTTGTAGAATGCACTAAAAAAATGACAGCTAGAATCTGATTGGTTGATATAGGCAACATCTCCACTTTTTCAAACCCGCAGTTTAGTAAACCTAGCCCCACGTGTGGAGCTTTCATATACAGATATTTTCGGGGTATGCACCCCTTACAAACCGCTTACCTTTTGTTCATGTGAGTCATCAATTCAAATTATTCACTGTGTCTTTATATCTTTATTCTTAGATATAGATTCGATTTCATGCATCATATATGAAAAACAAAACCATATCGAGCGCATGGTGCATTATCTCTAAAATCTCTTTTAATACTCCATAAAGTAAATAAAAAACAATCTGGAAAGTATAAAAAACTGCAGATTTGCAGATAGATCCTTCAATGTAAGTAGCAAGTTCACTCCTACCGAGTTTCTTGAGGGCTATCAGCGTTATCAAACAATATTGATGTGTCTCCAGCTTGGTAATCGCCAACCGCCTCCAAACTACGGGTAGGTGCAGGACTCACTCAGAATCACTATATATCCACCAACGCGTTTCGAACCCGTCCTGGTTCTTTTTCAAGGTGAGTTCTTTAATGATTGTCCGCTGTTATTTATGCAGCCAAGGACCAATCGTAAAGCGCATCCAATGTTCATAATAAATTTGTCAAAATCAACAAAATCAATACTGCTTTAGATCTACATACACCGTGTCAAGCAGACCTGTTATATATACACAAAATAGATACACTATAGATGCATTCGAAAACGTTTTTCTCTGAATCACAAAGAGTCATTATTATTAGCACCTGTGATTAAATGCTGCAGATTCTTTCACATATATAAAACGTATCTACAACTCTTGAGTTTTTAAATATAGCGTTTACAGAATTCTCGATAATAAAAACCAAAATCGAAATAAGTAGCAACAGTCTTCGATTTAAATCAACTTGAAGTAGCAGGACTTATTATTTAATCTCTTTATATAAAGCTCAAGAGGTACATTTCTTTCTACATACTCTTTCTAATCTATCATCATCACATCACCATTTATTTTATATAGCGCCACTAATTCCGCAGCGCTGCACAGAGAACTCACTCACATCAGTCCCTGCCCCATTGGGGCTTACAGTCCAAATTCACACACACACACACACACAGACACACACACACACACACACACACACTCTAGGGTCAATTTGTTAGCAGCCAATTAACTTACCAGTATGTTTTTGGAGTGTGGGAGAAAACCAGAGCACCCAGAGGAAACCCACGCTAACACGAGGAGAACATACAGACTCCACACAGATAAGGCCATGGTTGGGAATTGAACTCATGACCCCAGTGCTGTGAGGCAGAAGTGCTAACCACTTAGCTTGCTAACCTTTCCGCTTTTTTCGTGTAGAGGGAAAGTGGTTACCTCAGTGTCATATCAGGGAAGCATTGTGTGGAAGCACTTAAAAAAGTGACTCTGTTTGTCCATTAAAGGTCAATGGAGTGTCCATCACATCTAACCTCCTTTGGTCTCTGTTATCTGTTTCCGGATCTGGAAATGTGACTGAGAGAGAGTACCATGTAGGAGAGAGCTGCAGGGGATGTAGTGTCAGAGGAGGTAAGACAGGTTTCTGTGGCATTAACATTTGAGTGAAGACAACTTGGCACTTTGTAGTCACTTCAGTCATCAGATCAATCAATTTGTAGTTGATAATTTAGATAACCCGAAGACAGTTGTCCTTTTGGTAAAGAAACAGGCATAGTATTTGTTTCCAGTGATAAAATGTAGCAGCTGTTCAGGATGTGTGTGGTTAGTATAAGAGACCGGTGGCTCAGTGGTTAGCACTTCTGCCTCACAGTGCTGGGGTCATGAGTTCAATTCCTGACCATGGCCTTATCTGTGTGGAGTTTGTATATTCTGCCCGTGTTGCGTGGGTTTCCTCCGGGTGCTCCGGTTTCCTCCCACACTCCAAAAACATAGTGACAGGTTAATTGGCTGCTATCAAAATAGACCCTAGTCTCTCTCTCTGTCTGTCTGTCTGTGTGTGTGTTAGGGAATTTAGACTGTAAGCTCCAATGGAGTAGGGACTGATGTGAGTGAGTTCTCTGTACAGCGCTGCGGAATCAGTGGCGCTATATAAATAAATGATGATGATGATGTGAAGATGTTTCTGTAATGTTACAGTCTATTCTATCGAGTCTCATACCCAACAAGAAAGTGAATGGTTGTTGACCAATTCTTCGTCATAACATTCCACCCTATATACATGCTCCACAAATCTCCTGGAGAGGGATCACTATACCCCAGGAGACAGGAAGACATACTCCTGAGTATAGCCAGCAGTTGTTTTCAAACAAATCCATTAAGGTTAGGATCAGGGTTTCAATTTACGGCTTGGAAAGTCTAAGCTGGACCTCATGCCAACTGTACATTAACTTTCTAATCATCATCATCATCATCAACATTCATTTATATAGCGCCAGCAAATTCCGTAGCGCTTTACAATTGGATCCCCATTGTTATCAAAATCCCATAAAGGTAACCCTCCCCAAAAAAAAACAAGCCTACTCCCAAATCATAAATAAAGTGTTAAACCTAATAACCTTTTTTCAGTGTACACAATGCTTTTTAAATCTCAACAATACATATTTAAGATATACAGATACATAAAAACTACCAGCTTTACTAGATGTGTTACTTTATCTTTCTTGATTTTCTCTTTTTCTTTTTTTGGACATGGCACAGAGATGCTCTGTGGATAAAACTGCATCTACCGCACAGCACCACTAAGCTGTGTCCTATCCAACAAAATAAACAACTCTGTCTGGAAGATAACAATGATTAGTGACAAAGCAAAGTAGTGCAATGTATTTTGGTAAACATTGTGGGGGAACATATAGAAATCAATAAATTAAAGTCGTCAGACGATGTAAAGTTCCTTTAAAGGGTTTTCAACTTTAATTATTAAATATTAGCAACCTCACTTCCTTCCCTATAAGTATTTGGTGGAAGTTCAGGGAACGGACAGACGTATGCAAAGTTCTTACCTTCGTCACAACTGGTCCACCTACCGTTCGTACGGACTCCTCAGCACGACTCCCCGCACCGCTTCAGTCTGGCTCTAACAGTTTTCGTTAGCTGCAGGTAAGAACCATGCAAGCTCTTTTGCTTCCCCCTGCATCTTCTTGATGGGAGTGCCACGCAGGTCTCTCTCTGAAACTCTGTGCACTTTTTGGACCACTGATTGGCTGGCAGCGAAACATTTCCGATTCGCTGTCGCCGGCAACGGATCTAGAAGAAAGCAGATGAACTTGCCATCGTCGGATCTGATTGACTGATTGGCTCACAAGCCCCTTTCCATTCATTTGTGTAACGGTTCTACTAGGGTTCAAGGCTTAAGGGTTCAGACCGCACCAGGCTAATACCTGGTAGATAAAAACAAACTTGTCCTTAATTTAAAATTCACCTCCTTCTTTCCCCCCCCACCAACAATGTTTATGTTTTCGAAAGTCAGCTCCACTTGGCATTTTTAAAGGGTCTGGGCAAAAGATAGCTCATTGTCTTCAGCCTTTACCATGGGAATACGACAAGATTTAAACCTTGTTATTTTTTTCCTTTCATTTCTACTTTTTTACTTTGTGGAACAACTATTCTCTTAAATTTGAAAATTAATTTACGTTTATACCTTCTCCTGTCACAATTTCATCCCCCCTTCCCTGAAAAATGTTGTGACTCCCTAAATCTTTGCACCCTAGTCAGCCTATTGGATAATCAGGCCCTGACTAGGATCAAGTTCAGTTTTCCTCAGTAAGGGGTTTAAGTGCCTCCATGTACAATACATCCCAAGGGCTAATGAAACAATAGATCTTGATGGCATTGTTTAGATGGTCTCGTTGGGAATTTTAGGTGGCTTGTGTCTTTTGACAGCAGATCATTTTGATATAACCCCATGAGAAAGAAGAGAAAATTATGATAAACAGAATGCTTTGGGTAGCATGGTGGCTCAGTGGTTAGTACTTCTACCTCACAGCACTGGGGTCATGAGTTCGATTCCTGACCATGGCCTTATTTGTGAGGAGTTTGTATGTTCTCCCCGTGTTTGCATGGGTTTCCTCCGGGTGCTCCAGTTTCCTTCCACACTCCAAAAACATGCTGAATGGTAAATTGGCTGCTATCAAATTGACCCTAGTCTCTGTATGTTAGGGAATTTAGATTGTAAGCTCCAATGGTACAGTGACCAATGTAAGTGAGTTCTCTGTACAGTGCTGCAAAATTAGTGGCGCTATATAAATAGCTGATGAGGATGGTCTGTCTTGATCATTTTTATTATTATTATATATATATATATTTTTTATTTGTTTATATTATATATTTTCACTCAATATTTTTCATTATTTATTAGGGGAAGAAATACATCGGAAGTCGGTGTTCTGCTTGGAATCCCATAAAGACGTCTCTAGCCGCAAAATATCAAATAGATCAGCTTTTCAAACTCTAACAGTGAAATAAAATGTAACAAAGCCTTAGGGCTAGATTTACTAAGCTGCAGGTTTGAAAAAGTGGGGTTGTTGCCTATAGCAACCAATCAGATTCTAGCTGTCATTTTGTAGAAGGTACTAAATAAATGACAGCTAGAATCCGATTGGTTGCTATAGGCAACATCCCCACTTTTTCAAACCTGCAGCCTAGTAAATCTAGCCCTCAGTCAGCGCAATGATGTCCGACAAAAGTTCTTGTTCCGTTTCTGTAACGTGGCGTTAGAAAAGGTTATTGTTATGTATGTCTTTCATTTTTTTCTTCTGTGTGCCTGTGGCAATAAAAAAATGTATTCACTTGTTTAAGAAGCATAAAGGAAACAAAACAATTCTAGGAAAATATTGTAATTGAGACGTGTGTTACAAGTGATCTGGTTAAATTACTTAAGAAAAGAAAAGAAAAGTGATCACGTATATATTCATTATATGATTGTTTCCTAAAGAATATAAAGTCTTCATTATTGGACTAAAGTCCTTTTTTATATTCTATTTTTTTTCCAATACTGGCTTTATATCAGGTGTATACTAATTGTTGAAGTATTTAGGGCATATTTAACAATAACCGCATGTATGACACAATCACGGTGGCTCAGTGGTTAGCAGTTCTCTCTCACAGCACTGGGGTCGTGAGTTTGATTCCTGACCATGGCCTTATCTGTGAGGAGTTTGTATGTTCTCCCCGTGTTTGCGTGGGTTTCCTCTGGGTGCTCCGGTTTCCTCCCACACTCCAAAAACATACTAGTAGGTTAATTGGCGGTTCTGCCGGGACAGCAGTCAAGATAAACCACTGTTCCAGCCAGTGGCGGATCCAGGGGGGGGGGGGGGCTTGCTGTCGGCGGCTGCACACTATGTGCAGGTCCGTTCGGCAGAGAGAGTTAGGGAGAGAGTCCTGCCCGGCTGCTGTGCAGGTCCATTCGGCAGAGAGAGTTAGGGAGAGAGTCCTGCCCGGCTGTTCTGATTGACACAATCAGAGCAGCCGGGCAGGACTTTCTCCCTAACTCTCTCTGCCGAACGGACCTGCACATAGTGTGCAGCCGTCGGCAGCCTTAGGTGTCAAAAGGGGGCGGGGCTAAATCCCCCCCCCTAAATCGCCCCTGGTACAATTAAGTTCTGGATCCGCCCCTGGTTCCAGCAAACACACTTTACCTATCTCCTCTATGGTCACTATCGCAAAGTGGCCACCTTTGCGATAGTAACCAAAGGTAAGATGCGGTGAGGGATCCGAAGATCCCTCTACCTCAATGTTCTTGCCATGGGCTTCAATGGCTAACGCCATCTTCAAATTGGTGTTTGGAACTTGGTAAATTCCTTTAAACAGCTGTCCCCATAGAAACCTACGGGGACTGTTTTTATGTGCGATAACAGTGGGTCGGCAACAGATATTGGGGGAGCTGCATTGGAATAATCCTCTAGTACTGTGTACTCAAGACCATCATCATCATCACCATTTATTTATATAGCGCCACTAATTCCGCAGCGCTGTACAGAGAACTCTCTCACATCAGTCCCTGTCCTATTGGGGCTTACAATCTAAATTCCCTAACATACACACACACAGACACGGGTCAATTTGATAGCAGCCAATTAACCTACCAGTATGTGTTTGGAATGTGGGAGGAAACCGGAGCAGCCGGAGGAAACCCATGCAAACACGGGGAGAACATACAAACTCCACACAGATAAGACCTTGGTGCTAGATTTGCTAAACTGCGGGTTTGGAAAAGTGGAGATGTTGCCTATAGCAACCAATCAGATTCTAGCTTTTATTTATTTAGTGCATTCTACAAAATGATAGCTAGAATCTGATTGGTTGCTATAGGCAACATCTCCACTTTTTCAAACCCGCAGTTTAGTAAATATACCCCCTGGTCAGGAATTGAACTCATGACCCCAGTGCTGCAAGGCAGAAGTGCTAACCACTAATTGCTAACCCAGGGCTGCCACCAGAAATTGCGGGGCCCAGTACAAATGTAACATACAGGGCCCCTTCCTTTCTTCTCTCACGCCACCCTCATTTTTAAATTATTCTCTACCCAACATTTGCCTTCCCCCCCATTCTCTACAGTCACCCCCTCATCCCCGGTTCCTTCTAACCCCTGCAGTAGTTTACTTACCTGTCTGCATCTTCTTGCTGTATCCATTTGGCTCCTCTCTATTGACATAGTTGTGACGCTGTTAATAGCATGATGTCAGTGACGCTGCAGGGAGCCTCTCTGCCTGGGACTGGAGCAAATGGCAGCAGCTCTGGGGCCCCGACATCTTGGTAGTGGCGGCAGACATGCTGCCTACAAGGGTGCACGCTGCTGCATCCTTAATTACACACAGAAGTCTCTCCTAACACCACCTCTAACATTTTAGGTGCAGCTGCTGTCTAGAAATGGCGCCTGCTACCTCCTTTAATTCACTGTGGAGGCCCCTTCCACTAATAAATTTGTTTGGTCATAGGACTGGTGGGGCCCCACTCTACTGTTGGGCCCCATACTGCTGTACTCCCTGTACCCCCCTGATGGCGGCCCTGTGCTAACCACTTAGCCACCGTGCTGCCCAAAGACCAGGGGGGAAACTGTGCCAGTGAGCATGTTCAGCTCTAAGGAAAAGGATGCACTATAGGCGAAGACCACAAGTAGCCTAGAGGCTCTAGAGGTTCATTCTGGGAATTTGGCATCTGATGTGACAGTACGCTGGATGCAACTTCTGTTCTTACTCTGCACGTATGTGCGATCCCCCCAGTACCACTTCTCCTTCTCTGTATTTGGATCTTCGTGAAGAACGTCTTTGTTATCTCTCTATCTCTGTGTGGTCTGTAAACCAATGTTTATTTTAAAAGAACATTTATCATCAATGTCCATGGAAACTGGATTGAAATGTAATATAGGGAGAGTGATCTACGTCCTGGAAAAAATTTGAGCCTGGAAAGTATTGGAGATGATTGCTAGAATATGAATATAATAATTATAATGCAGTATACTCTGCATCGTCCAATGGAGGTTACAACCCCTTTTGAAGCAGTGCAATTGATGTACAGTATATATGGTTCAATATCTCATTTTTTTTTAACTATGGTATAGACTAGACTAACCCAGGACAGCGGGGGGTTAACAAAGAGATGTATAAACATTGCCGAGGTCAAGCTCCTGTGAGACGGCGCCAACATGCGGTTGAACCAGTCCTGCACGTTCCCCCCCTGGGGCTCTGCTCCTGGAATGCCTCACTGCCTGCTCTGAATGAATAGCGATTGCATTACCGGGCATGGAATGTGTTACATGGGTGCAGCCTGAAGCATTGAAATTACCACCTACCAGAGCTCCTTATCTTATAGATATGGACATTTTTGGAAACGGCAAAAAACATGGAGCCATAGCAACCGTTAAGACATTTGCATTTGTTTTGTAAACCAAACTAGAATCAAAGAACCAAATCATCATCAGCTATTTATATAGCGCCACTAATTCCGCAGCGCTGTACAGAGAACTCACATCAGTCCCTGCCCCATAGGAGCTTACAGTCTAAATTCCCTAACATACACAGACTAAGATCAGTTTAATAGCAGCCAATCAACCTTCTAGTATGTTTTTGGAGTGTGGGAGGAAACCCACGCATACACGGGGAGAACATACAAACTCCACACAGATAAGGCCATGGTCGGGTATCGTACTCATGACCCCATTGGTGTGAGGCAGAAGTGCTAACCACTGAGCCACCATGCTTGTTGGCTTAGTGGTTAGTAAAGAGTGCATAGGCTTTGCTATTATAAATTTAGGAAACAAAGTAATATCTTACCCCAAGAATGGACAATTTAAAAGGACAAGGGAAAAGGACATCTGAATAAAACGGTCAATATTTAGGAGGTGTGAGTTAACATTGTTTGTCCCCTTCAGGTGTGATTTCTATTACTGTAATACATATCACATCTGCTGAGAGACTGTTCCGTGGCTCTATAAACCTTATGACCAGAGGGGCCCTATTAGCCGAAAGCACTTAACCGTAATATGTATCTTACAATGCACTTACCTATTAAGGGATAAAGTGTTGTTAATCCATCCGACAACCGCTAGTAGAATACTCAGGGGAGGTCCTGGGAATTTTCTATATAAATGTGGTTGTCCGGCCTCTTTTGCTGCACAAAATCTCTCCTGCTCGCCCTTTGCAACGCTGATGTGTATCGGTTCTATCCCCATGACATTTTTCTCCCTCCTTTACAAAAGAGGCACAGTTGGCAGGAAAGCATTGCGGTCAGCGGCTAATACAAGGCGCTTCCGCTGATTGGCTCTTGGTCCTTTTTGTCTGGGGGACCCCTTGACCTGTTTTATGTGGACATGTCATTGTGAGTCCAGAAGGGGGCGTTTTGTTTCTCTGACGCCAGATTAAGTGCCGTCATTCAGTAAAGGATGATATCATCATCATCATCATTTATTTATATAGCGCCACTGATTCCGCAGCGCTGTACAGAGAACTCACTCACATCAGTCCCTGCCCCTTTGGAGCTTACAGTCTAAATTCCCTAACATACACACACACACATACACACACACACACACACACACACAGAGACAGAGACAGAGAAAAACTAAGGTCAATTTTGATAGCAGCCATTTAACCTACCAGTATGTTTTTGGAGTGTGGGAGGAAACCGGAGCACCCAGAGGAAACCCACGCAAACACGGGGAGAACATACAAACTCCTCACAGATAAGGCCATGGTCGGGAATCGATCTCATGACCCCAGTGCTGTGAGGCAGAAGTGCTAACCACTGAGCCATCGTGCTGTTATATCCTGGGTTATTGGCTTGAGGGCCAGTTGGCCATCCACTCGATTGATTTTGTACTGGTTTGTTTCGTTGAACTCGCATTTTAGTTTCAGTCACCAATTGAATTATAATGAAAACTGTGACCTGTGAATTTATTTCTGTGTCCGCGTCGTTATTTCTTCTTAGAGTGATAAGTTTAATGGGTAATAGAGGTTTATCGTGCAGTTGAAGAAAGCATGAACATTATGCAGTCTATGTTACATTTCCTTCTTCCTCTGATTTCATGATGCAGCATTCTGCACATACTATTCACTATCTGCAGCAGGTACAGTAAGAGGACGGACAGGGGACTGCTTTGACAGGAAAGGGTGCATGTTAATGTGTAGGCAGTCAGTCACCTGACCATACCCGCCCTAGTACCAGTGAATAGAACACTCAGCCCCACACTGTTTGGTCTGCCTGTGGTGTACACCGCTATATGTAAGTAGTGTTCATGTCCTCTTGCTGAACCCCACAATGCCCTGTAGGTAACTTCCTCTTGTGTGTTTCATAATCTTTATTGATTCCTATTTCAAATGAGAGTTTTGTGGCTCACATCCCCTGTGCACCGATACGTACCTCTTCACCTGTATTAACAGAACGAACGGGACTAGGATGAATTTTGCACCTAAGTTTCTTTTTTTTACCCTAGATCACTATATTAATTAACAGCTCTGCAGCCAAAGAGCTTCTGCAGCATTAGAGACTCTATCTATAGTTGCGTGAACAGTCCTGAAGTCATTTAGCTGTGACTTGTAAAATATGTTTCTTCTATAGTATCTTTACAAATACGCACAATCCTTTGTTTGATTAGCTTGAACAGCAAAGGGCAAGTGAGTTTTCCAGGCATGAATATATTTACACTGGTAATGTATTCATATAAAAGAAGAAAATCTAGTTTCCTGGTATGTGGGCTAGTAACGGTGGGGGTACAGAGAGGTTATTTCCTAAAGCAGTACGTTTTCAGAAGAAGACAACTTATTTTAGCAAAAGGATTGAAGGATTAAAAAAAAAATAAAAAAAAATAGTTGTACCCCTATTGTATCAAGTGGCGGCTTTTGTCGTGGTAGCACAATAAATATAACCACTGTGATTGTCCTGGCAGTTAGTGGACTGACAGACTGTTGTTTTTCCTTAGTCAGCAAGCAGAATGATTATATCCAGTCTAGCAAAACACACACAGCTTATTCTTTACCCACTTAACTTCCTACCTTATCTTCCTACCTTAACTTCTGCCTCCGTCCCCCTACTCTCGTTCTCTCCCCTGCGTCTCTCTGTCTCTCAACCCTTCCCCTTAGATTGTACGCTCCTCTGAGCAGGGCCATCTCTCCTCCTGTTTCCACCACTTCTAACTCTGCTCTCCAGCTACTTAGCCCTCCTCCTCGAGGGTCCTCCACCCCACGTCCACTCTCGCTCCCTCCTCCCCCCTGGGGGTCTCCCTGTCTTCCGCGCCCTCCTTCTTGGGCCCTGTCATTTGCGGATCCTCCCTCCCCCTTCCCCGCCCTCTCTAGCTGTGCATTGAGCTTATTGAGTTACTGTGCTTACTGTTTACTGTACTGTGCTGTCTCCCATTGTATTGTAATTTGTTTGTCCCTGTACGGTGCTGCGGACGCCTTGTGGCGCCTTATAAATAAAAATTAATAATAATAATAATAATAATAATAATAATAATAATACCCATGATCTGTTGGTTTGTTTGTCTGCTTCATGTATAGTGAAACAACTTCTGCTTACTATATTTCAATGTCTAATTCCCAATCCAGTTATTAGGCTTGGACGTTCATGATAGGTGCCCGTTGGCGCTCTTGAGCACGTTGAAGCTAGTGGAGCTTATGTCAGAGTGGGTCCATAATACCGGGCCACTTCCCCTACCTTTCCATACCTGTGCACATACGTGTGCCAGCGTAGATTCTGGATACTATATTACTAATCTTGATTAGCGCTGGCTTACCTGAGGTGCGGAGTCTAACGATCTCCCCGGTGTTCACCAAGAACCGCCGCAAGGCGGGGTGGGCTTCGCTGCCAGGAGTCGCAGGTCTCGGTCCCCAGGATCGCCCCAAGATGTAGTACAGCGGAGTGAAGCGGAGGTAGCGGAGTCAAACAAGCCGGTTCGGTACACAGGAATGGAGTCAGGCAGAATCAGAAGGCAACTCGGAGTCAACAAGCCAGGTTCGGTACACGGGTCACAAGAATAGGAGAATGGTCAGCAAGCCGGGTCGGTACACAGGGATAGGAGAACCAGGGAAGTCAAACAGGCAGAGATCAGCACACAGGTAGACACTGGAGACTGGAAGACACTGCAATCCACGAAGAACAGGAGCCAGGAACAGGTAAGTGTTGCTCTGACACTCAGCGAGTGCCAGAGTGAGGTTTTTATGCTGAAGGGGATTCAAAATCCCCGCCTCTGGGTTGTGGTCATGTGACCGCCTCCGGGTGCGGTCACGTGGTCCTGGATGCGGAAGTGCGGCTTCTGGACGGAGCGGCGGGGATCAGGTAAGTCCGTTACAGCATCAGATAGTCAATTTTCTTAGCTGTACTCTTACAAATCATTATCTCCTTTTCAAAACCTCTCTGTTTGGGAAACAAAAATGGCTGCCAGAGACCGACACAGTAAGTCTTCTGCATAGACTCAGGCTCACAGCTCTTAGCATGTTATTTGATGGCAGAGGGGAGAAGGTGGATGTCACAGTGCAGACAAAGCTCAGAGGGGCTTTCGTAAGCCTCTCTGCTCACTGTGCCATGTGACTGTGGTTGCCATAGTAGTCCATAATCATACATTATTAATAGCAGCCTGATTTTTTTCACGGGATTGCTGCTTTAAAATTAAAAAATGTTCCTAATTGGCTGCTGAGTCGAGTCTTGCCCCCCCGGGCTAAAATTTGCCAGCCGTCCCTTGAGAATGGCTAACCACTGCAAATGGCTCAAGCTCCGAAAAGCTGAAGCCCCAGAACGCTGTCCCCATTGAAAATGAAGGGGACTGCGGTTTAATGCGAAATGTAACCTAATGCAGGAGATATCTACGATACCCCTGTAATAGGCTTTTGTTAGATAGCTAGGTTACTTACAAATGCCTAAACACGCGGAAAAAAACGTATTAGATTTTATTGGATAATGCACCAATACATGATGCAAGATAGTGCTAAGATATAATTACAATCATTCCATTTTAATGAATAAATATATACAAGGATTCTAGTTGTTCAATCTATAAGTTTTATATAGAACTTTATTATATATGAAGAGTTACTGTTGCCCGCCTCTGGCATCATGAGAAAAATGTCTTGGCAAACTTCTCGATATCTACCAAAGGATTTAACTGATTGATAACATTTTTTGGTAGACAATAATAAAAACAGTGACACCTGCCAAAGAAACACAAAAAACAAATAAGTGTGGACGAGTGGCATAACATAACCTAAAAACATAATCTAAAAAGCTGAAAGGATGAATGTGGGTAAAAAGTCCAGCACTAAAGGTAGAAGATTTCCAATAAGATCGTTGAGTACAAACTTATGTTTGGCATAAGTTTGTAGATGGCAGTTTCCTTATATCAGAGCCGGATTTAGACCTCATGGGGCCCTAGGCAAGATACTGGTTTGGGGCTCCCTCCCTGAAAAAATCCATAGCACTATAGTTTTTTAGCATAACATATACCCCTATTCAGGGGCTGGCTGGCAGACTTCAGCCCAAGGGGGGGGGGGGGAGGGGGGGGGAAAGCATATAGCACTGGCCCATAAGTAGCAGCCCATTTTTAAAGTGTGGTCCCACTGCCGGCCCTGGGAAGGCCCTCTAGGGACCGCTGGGCCCTAGGCAATTGCCTATGTTGCCTAGTGGTAAATCCGGCCCTGCCTTATATGTTTTTAAGGTCCAGTTTAGAAACTGTTTAGTGGACTTATAAGTGTTTTATTTCAGGTGCGGACCTTGTTCATATTAATGTTTTGGTCTGTATGTTTACTAGCCATGTCTGGTAGTTTTTATTAAATAATTGTTTTATTCATCACTTTATATACATCTCTTTTGCTCCTGAGGATATATTTTGTGTATTTTTAAAAAAAGTCAGTGAGATTTGTTTGACATGATCTCCCCCCTCATCAATATGTAGCTGTCACAATGTTTTTCTTAGTCTGTAGTAAGATTTAGCACTTACATGGGCGGCCATGGTAGTAGTGCCCTTAATTGTGTTCCAAAATTGATATCATCTGCATATTTTTGAATGTTCATAAATAAGGTGTGAACTCAATAGCCTATGTGAACGTTGTGTCTGATAGCATTGCAGTGTATTTGTATAAGGTTGTGTGCTGGGCATACCGCTCTATGCAAAGCATTGTATCATCCTGTACAATTCATGCCCCAGTTACTTCCACATTCTTTGTCATCTTTCCATGAGAGAGCAAAGTTGTGTCCACTCCCCTCTTTTCCCTGCACTGGGACAGGCGTGTTGCTTGCTTAACAGACAAAACCAGTTATTCAGTCAATAAAAAAAAAAGTTACATCCAGGGCTCCTGTAAGTCTCTGCCTGCGATCCTGAGGATTCTGCATTAAATTCACAAAAAAAAAATTGTATTTTCCAGATCTGTCTGGGAGCGAAAATGACTGAAGAGATTTTGAGCTCGCTGCACCTGGCTGATAAGGTCAGTAATCACTTATTAACTTTATTTGGAACTGAGATGGAACGATGAACAGTATATAATGAACTGATTCATGTCACAGACTATGGGACAATGCATTGGTTATCAGTTTACCATTCATAGGGGGAGAGTCAGTAATAACGTTAGAAATCTGAGCTCATTTTCTTTCGCTCCTCTATGGGGTGCCAGGATAAATGAGTGTAGATATCTGTCAAATCTCCACTACGAGGTGTCTCGCGGACGCTCCGAGCCGCCTCCCGGCTAATTGAATATTCCCCATCGATGTAGCGCTTATATTCCCCGGTGTCTGTAAAGTACAGATGGAGCATGTTTATTTTAGACCATTGGTGTGATTGAGCGCCTGTCACTCTACCGATCAATCACACTGTTTGACTCTTTCCTTGCCGCACTAACATTGATAACCAAAGGTCACATCAGTCCCTGCCCCATTGGAGCTTACAGTCTAAATTCCCTAACATATACACTAGGGTTAATTGCAAAGCAGCCAATTAACCTACTAGTATGTTTTTGGAGTGTGGGAAGAAACTCATGCAAGAACATACAAACTCCACACAGATAAGACCTTGGTTGGGAATCAAACTCATGACCCCAGTGCTATGAGACAGGAGTGCTTACCACTGAGCCACTATGCTGCCACCGTGCTGACATATCTACCAACTTCTCGGCAGTTGGGACAAACAACTGTTGGTACCAATTCCAAATGAGAAACCAAACCAAACCAAACCAAACGAGAAACCATAACTAGGGTCCATGCAGGGCCGGATTAAGGGGGGGGGGGGGGGAACAGGGGGCACGTGCCCCGGGTCCCCCTCTCTAAGAGGGCCCCTCGCCGCCTGCCGTCCGCTGATCGGATCGGATCACCTGGTGATCCGATTCTTCCCCTGCTGGTGCAGCTGTGGCTGCCCCGCTGACGCATGCGCCCACGGAAAAAATCCTTGTCAGCGGGACAGATGTACAGCAGCACCGCGGCTGCTGTACATACTAAAATGAGCGAAATGGAGCTGCAGCTCCTTACAGGCAAGGACAACTGTGAAAGACGTGAGGAGTGAGCTGATCATGGCTTCCTAGGTGAGTCACACTTTCTCTGGCCAATCTTAGTTTGTAATAATAGTTAACTTAAATATATCATATACAATTTCTTCTTCTTTTTTTTCTCTGTACAGCACTGCGGAGTTAGTGGCGCTATATAAATAGCTGATGATGATGTTATATCATTCTTCACCATGATTAGCAGTTGCTGCATTTGCCCCTGGTGCATGTGTATTAAAGGGAGTTTTCACGGGAGGTGAACCATATCCATTGTGTGACGAAGCCCCCTATTTGTTTGTGCATTGCTACTTTGGGGTAGTATGCACGGTTTGTCAAATTTCAAGGAGGCTAATGTTGGGAGGGTTTCACTCTGCAAAAGGACTTGCGTCTTACCTGGTGGTCTTTAGAGGGTATATTTACTAAACTGCAGGTATGAAAAAGTGGAGATGTTGCCTATAGCAGCCAATCAGATTCTAGCTGTCATTCTGTAGAACTAGAATCTGATTGCTAATGATAACTAGAATCCGGTTGCTATAGGCAACATCTCCACTTTTAGGAACCCGCAGTTTAGTAAATATACCCCCTGATTTTTGTAAATGTACATATTTCATGGATAATACTTGTCTGTCTTGAAAAACAGGTATATTGTCTCAGTGACTTGGTTTCCTGCTTAGTAATCCCAGACATGGGGCATTTGGCTCTAATTCTGTTGTGTATAAATTAGAGATGGTCACTGACCCCCGTGTTTTGGTTTTGTATTCGGTTTTGGATCTGGATTTCCTTCGTGTTTTGGTTTTGGTTTTGCAAAACCGCCCTTGCGTGTTTTGGTTTTGTTTTTGTTTTTGTTTGGTTTTGTTTTGCTATTTTCGAAAAAAATACAATTGTTTTGGTCTAAAATAACCTAATTTCCACCAGTTTCTTAGATAAGTGAGGTAATTCTAAAGCTAATAAATTATGAAAAAAACAGTTTAATCCCTGGTAGGCCATTTTATATAATTATATAATTATACAGACAAACCTGGTTGTCTACCTCCTCCATCTTTGATTATTGGCAATGTAGCCATCGTCTTTGGGTGTATATTACACCCTACACTTGTAGTTGAATATTAAAAAAAGCAGCCTGCACAGACTGTGGAACTAGAAATTCGAATACACAAAGAAATGGACAAAGGCAGTTTGGTATCTGTCTGCATCAGACCCCCCCCCCCCCCCCCCCCATCCACTTGTAATAAAATAGAAAAAAAAGCAGCCTGCATAGCCTGTGGAACTAGAAATTCCAATATACAAAGAAATGGACAAAGACAGTTTGGTATCTGTCTGCATCAGACCCCCCCCCCCCCTATCCACTTGTAGTAAAATAGAAAAAAGCAGCCTGCATAGACTGTAGAACTAGAAATTCGAATATACAAAGAAATGGACAAAGGCAGTTTGGTATCTGTCTGCATCAGACCGCCCCCCCAAACCACTTGTAGTAAAATAGAAAAAAGAGCAGCCTGCATAGACTGTGGAGCTAGAAATTCGAATATACAATGAAATGGACAAAGGCAGTTTGGTATCTGTCTGCATCAGATCTCCTCTCCACTAGGAGTAAAATAGAAAACTATTCAGCCGTTATATAATCTAGAATATAAATAGAAATTGAGAAAGGCAATTTGGTATCTGTCTGCATCATAATCATCAACATCCTCATTAGCGCCCTCGTCACCTCCACAAATTTCCCCCTCATCCTCTTCTATTTCCAAAGTGGCATCCTCAATTTGTGTATCACCGGCTACACTCGGGCTGTTCAGGCACACATCAGCAGAACTGCTGAAAGGGCCCTTCTTTATGGGTACACTAACAGAATGCTCACGATTAGACATACCACTTTTGGATGGACTCTCCACAGGGATTGGTGTCATTTGTGAATCAGAGCAAACATTATCCTCTAATGTCTTACTGTTATCTTGCAGCTCGGCTTTGAAGCGTAACAGTAGTTGTGCACCAATTGTAGGCTCGGTAACTTTTTGGGATCTGTCACTAATAGCCAAAGGTGAAGGCCTCATTCTCTCTTTGCCACTGCGTGTGTAGAATGGCATGTTGGCAATTTTTTTTTTATCGGCACTTAACTTTTGCTCAGTAACACTTCTTTTTCGCTTCAACACAGTAAATTTTTTATTTTTTGGGTTTTTTTGGACTGATTACGAAACACTGTGTAGTTTGACATCGCCTTGCCCAGATGACGTACTGGGAACACTAACATCAGGACTGGTGACAGAACCTGGTTGCTCATTCTGATCATATGTGGACTGCTTTGAATCCATTCTGAGCCCAAAGCACTGTGGAGTGCTAAAAATTATTTGGTAAGATACTGCTGACAGATAGTAATTTTGACAGCCAGAAATATTTATGCACAATTAGGGGGGACACCCCAAAAGCACTGAGGAGTGCTAAAAATTATTTGGTAGATACTGCTGACAGATAGTAATTTTGACAGCCAGAAATATTTATGCACAATTATGGGGGACACCCCAAAAGCACTGGGGAGTGCAAAAAAGTAGTTGGTAGATACTGCTGACAGATAGTAATTTTGACAGCCAGAAATATTTATGTACAATTAGGGGGGACACCCCAAAAGCAGTGGGGAGTGCTAAAAATTAGTTGGTAGATACTGCTGACAGATAGTAATTTTGACAGCCAGAAATATTTATGCACAATTAGGGGGGACACCGCAAAAACACTGGGGAGTGCTAAAAATTAGTTGGTAGATACTGCTGACAGATAGTAATTTTGACAGCCAGAAATATTTATGCACAATTAGGGGGGACACCCCAGAAGCACTGGGGAGTGCTAAAAATTAGTTGGTAGATACTGCTGACAGATAGTAATTTTGACAGCCAGAAATATTTATGCACAATTATGGGGGACACCCCAAAAGCTCTGGGGAGTGCAAAAAAGTAGTTGGTACATACTGCTGACAGATAGTAATTTTGACAGCCAGAAATATTTATGCACAATTAGGGGGGACACCCCAAAAGCAGTGGGGAGTGCTAAAAATTAGTTGGTAGATACTGCTGACAGATAGTAATTTTGACAGCCAGAAATATTTATGCACAATTAGGGGGGACACCCCAAAAACACTGGGGAGTGCTAAAAATTAGTTGGTAGATACTGCTGACAGATAGTAATTTTGACAGCCAGAAATATTAATGCACAATTAGGGGGGACACCCCAGAAGCACTGGGGAGTGCTAAAAATTAGTTGGTAGATACTGCTGACAGATAGTAATTTTGACAGCCAGAAATATTTATGCACAATTAGGGGGGACACCCCAAAAGCACTGGGGGGTGCCAAATATTGAAAAGAAAAAAACCCTCTATCCTCCTCTCTTCTCTAGCGATTTTTGTTACAACAATTGGAAAAAGAATATTGGATTCTCTGTCCCTGCTCTAATCAGCCTGTGACTACACCCTGCTCTCTCCCTCTGTCAAATGGCGATGGATTGCTGTGAAGGCGGGTATTTATAATCTTGAAGTATCGCGAGAACCGAGCCCTGAGATCCGACGACGTCACGATGACGTTCGGCCTCGATTTGGATTCGGAGTGGGCGGGAGAGTACCGAGCTGCTCAGCTCGGTACTCGGAAACCCAAAGTTCGGGTGGGTTCGGTTCTCGGGGAACCGGACCCGCCCATCTCTAGTATAAATATCTGTTCTTTGGATCTTCAGACTTATCTGTTTTGCAAAAAATGAACAGCCATGCATTCAAAATATAACCATTAAGGATTGTTTACAAACCACGCAATCTGCGACCCGCAATATTTTCTTATAAGTTGGGTATGCCCGCCATGGGCATTGGAAGGTGCCCTTGCCCATTTCACAGACCATGGCAAAGCCCTGTAAAAACAAGCAGCACATGGTATTATAGGTTGGCAGACGTTATGGAAACAAAAAAGTTTACATCAAAATCCAAATTCTATCCCTTGAGGACCGCACCCTTTATTTATTTAAACTTTTCAGTTTTTCTCCCAAAATACTGCTCAATTTATGCTCATTTATGTCTTAAATGAACCATGAAGGTGAGAGTACACCAAGCTATGTGCTTCTGGCGGGTCTGAAAAGTGGAGATGTTGCCTATAGCAACCAATCAGATTCTAGCTGTCATTTTTGTAGAATGCACTATATAAATGATAACTAGAATCTGATTGGTTGCTATAGGCAAATATCTAATCCACATATTGAGCCTATTTATTATTGCACAGCGGTACCAAACATTATGTATCGTTGCAAATCGCAGATAAATAATGTGGTAATGCTGATATTCACTATTCCAAGAGCAGGCCTGGAGAAGACTACCCTATGCAGCAAAGTAATTTTACTCTTCTCAGGCAGCCTATCGCTGTCGCTGAGTGCTGGAAGAGAAATGGCCATGCGTGGCTAATGTCCGTGCATGCGCATAGAGAACTGGCCTGGTAGGGACCAACGAAGCCTTTCCATCTCTACTGGACCCCATTGGAGGGACTGTGGAAACAAGCGATTTCTCCTGTGTTATTCCCTTCATAAATAAAGTGAAGACCTACAATAGTCGAACAGCTGTTTTCTCCAGATTTTTGGGCTATCACAGTTTGTTAAATAAACCCCTTAGCATAGAATGCTCTTGAGTCGCTCACTTCTCCCCGACACCTCTATCCAAGCCTTTCCCTGCAACAGATGTGCAAATCTAGGTGCATCTCACAAAAGAGTATTCACGCTGTGGTTTTATACTTTGTCAGTGGCCCCTATCGTACTGGTTCCTGTATAAAGTCTACCTGACCTTTTCTTTCTAGAACTTGGTCAACCCCTGTCACTCCCGGTTTCTTAAGCTGGGTACACACTACAGAATTTTCCACCAACTTTTTATGCCGAGCGATTTTACATGCGATCGATGTTCCGATCGCTCGGTCCATGGACTGCATACACACTAGCCTTGTTTAGGACGATAAAGGGAAGAGCGGACGTCCCTTTAGTGACTTTTTACAGCCATGTTGTCGTGAGCAATGACTGTAATTTCGTACTCACTGTTGTGGATCGGTCGGAAGTTTATACACACTACACAACTGAAATGAGATTGGAACGAAAATATTTAACGGTACGACCAACCAAATGAGGCGACAATCGTCCATTTGGGCAGACTTTCGACCATCGTGTCACTGCACACACTGACCCGACTTTTGAACGAGCGGTCGTATGTCGGCTGATTGAGCCGATTATTGGACGAAAACCGTGTAGTGTGTACCTAGCTTTAGTTATTAACCACTGAGATGAACCAGTTTTAGGGTTATATTTACTAAACTGCGGTTTTGATAAAGCTGTCATTTTGTAGAGTGCACTAAATAAATGATAGCTAGAATCTGATTGGTTGCTATAGGCAACATCTCCACTTTTTCAAACCTGCAGTTTAGTAAATCTAGCCCTTAGTGTGAAATATATTGTTTAGTCTATTATACAAAAGAAAGAGGAAGGGAGGAGAGAGGGAAAGGTCACTGGCCATTGGGGATGTTTTCTGTTCTCTTCCCTCCCAGTTTTTCTTTATTAACAAAAGCAGTTTCCATAATTCACCAGCTGTTACACACCCATAGACTCTGTTAATTCATATTGTGATTGGGCTTAGGTTTTTTTTACAGTGTGCTTTTTACCCCAATAATTGATTTTCTGTTGGTGTATAAGGTTTTCCTGTCTCTTGGAACTTGACATTTTTGTTTTTAAGAAAAATGATCATCAACTGCGTCCATATTTCAAATCTACTTTACATCTATTTTGGAAAAATTGTTAATTGCTGTGAAAGCTTGACTAGGTCCCTTAGGGTTCCAAGTAATTAACATTTGGGGGTATATTTATCAAGCTGCGGGTTTGAAAAAGTGGAGATGTTGCCTATAGCAACCAGTCAGATTCTAGCTGTCATTTGAAAAGTGGAGAGGTTGCCGATAGCAACTGGTCAGATTGTAAATGTCATTTGAAAGGGGAGATGTTGCCTATAGCAACCAGTCAGATTCCAGCTGTCATTTGAAAAGTGTAGATGTTGCCTACAGCAACCAATCAGATTCTACCTGATATTTGAAAAGTGGATATGTTGCCTATAGCAACCAGTCAGATTCTAGCTGTCATTTGAAAAGTGGAGATGTTGCCTATAGCAACCAGTCGGAATCTAGCTGTCATTTGAAAAGTGGAGATGTTGCCTATAGCAACCAGTCAGAGTCTAACTTTCATTTGAAAAGTGGAGATGTTGCCGATAGCAACCAGTCGGATTCTAGCTGTCATTTGAAAAGTGGAGATGTTGCCTATAGGAACCAGTCAGATTCTAACTTTCATTTGAAAAGTGGAGATGTTGCCGATAGCAACCAGTCAGATTCTAGCTGTCATTCGAAAAGTGGAGATGTTGCCTATAGCAACCAGTCAGATTCTAGCTGTCATTTGAAAAGTGGAGATGTTGCCGATAGCAACCAGTCAGATTCTAGCTGTCATTTGAAAAGTGGAGAGGTTGCCGATAGCAACTGGTCGGATTGTAAATGTCATTTGAAAGGGGAGATGTTGCCTATAGCAACCAGTCAGATTCTAGCTGTCATTTTGTAGAATGTAGTAAATAAATGAGATCTAGAATCTGATTGGTTGCTATAGGCAATATGTCCACGTTTCCAAACCCGCAGCTTGATAAATTTACCCCTTGGTGTTCTAAATGGTAAATAGTAACAATAAATAATGTATAACACTAACTGATATTTTCAGTTGTCTGTAAAGTTTATTAGTAGTTACAGATAATTAACGCTTCTTATTGTGTCACTACTTTTCTCAGTGTGTCAGTCATCTTTAGGAAACTTTCTCACTATACCAGTCTTGTGTAAATAACAAACTGCTAGAGGCTATGCCATTATTTTAATTACTAGACATATGCTTCCGTCCTAGAGTCTGTTTCATTGTGAATGAACTTTGAGCCACAAAAAAACTGTTGTCAAACCTGCAATAGCGGAATTGTGTTAAGCATAGAGAGGTAGCAACTAGTCTGAATTTTTAGGGCACTTTTTCTCGCCTGGGTAGGAATTCTCTGCAATCCCTGTGTTTGGTGTGCGTTGAACTGAAGTCTTTGCATGTCATTGTTTTCTTATTGTGAAATGCAGTAAATCGACTTGTTTGAGTTCATGTGCAAAAGGCATACTATCCTGATTTAGGCAGAGCAGTCTCAATTGTAATCCATAGCCAGACCATCAGTCATGACTTCTGTCCCGGCTACAGGAGGGTTGGGAGATGTGTTCCGCTCTCACCGCCAATCTGCACAGCAGAGCAGTGGTGAACGGCAGGTGTGCGTGGCAATGCTTGGGTGTATTTTAGGGGATGGGAATTAGGGAGGCTGGTGTTTCAAAAGCACTAGACACACCCCTGAAGGATGTGGCATGTTCATAGTGTGACAACGCTGTACCCTCAACTTGATGTGGTCATATCTCATTTTTTGGAGGGGGTGTAACTGTCACAATTAAAAAACAATAAATAGAATATTTGGATTTATGCAAAAGAGGAATCTGCCCAGTACTAACATTAGACGACTTACTAATGCAGGCCTGGCCAACCTCTGCCTCTCCAGATGTTGTGAAACTACAAACCCCAGCATGCTTTGCCAATAGATAGCCAGGTAATAAGACAGGGCATGCTGGGACTTGTAGTCTCACAACACCTGGAAAACCACCGGTTGGCCAAGCCTGAAATAATGTAAGGGAGCACTCTAAAAGTTGTTTATACATGCCAACTCTCCCGGAATGTCCGTGAGACTCCCGAATTTCGGGTAGGTCTCCCAGAATCCCGGGTGAGCTGGCGATTCGCCCGCATCTGCCCACTTCACTAAATTAGAGCCGGCATGTACGGGCGTAGGGGGCGGGGCTTTGGGGAGTTTGCGTCATTTTAGCCCCGCCCCCAGTGGTGTCATGCTTGTTTGGTGTCTTCTTACCACTGTAAAAAGACCCAAAACAGGCAACACGCCACCGAGGGCGGGGCCAAAATGACGCAATTCATGAAGTCCCATCCCCTCTGCCCATACAGCCCTCGTGCCCTCCAGGATCTCCCAGACCTGGTCAACATAATGTTGGCAAGTATGATCTTGTTATATCCATAAGCACATCCGTGCCGACATTTTAAAGGACAATACAACTGTTGGATCGATTTGATTGTGTTTATTGGACTATTTCGCATTAAACTTTAATGTGATATTGGTATATGCAAGTGTTAAATGAGAACATCACTGGCATTTATATAATAAATATCAGCCAGTTTATATGAAAGTCATTTATAAATCATTGAGGTCTATTTCACTCTTGCCTTCTTGTGGAAATCAAGCACTTTGAAAAGCTGATAAAAGCTGATGGCCGATCGGTTTGTACACGACTTGCTGCAGCTTCTACTAAACACATTGATGTAGCTTTCTGTCTAGCTAGTGTGATTTTTTTTTTTAGCCATGTATTTGTCTTTTCGGACAGATTCGGCAGAGTATGGGCTAAATGGTTTCCTCCTTTTATGACAAATTTACACAGTTTTTTTAAAAGTTTCCATTCCACAGAAAATAACTTTTATTTCTTAGTCCACACAAATCAATGTTATACTTTTTTTGTGCGTGTCAGGTAGGATTTCCTTTCTGTAGCATCGTAGTACAAATATCTTTTATTATGGCGTTCATATACTGGAAAAATGGCAAAATTGGGGGGAAAAAAAAACGAATTTCATAATTCTCCTTCCAATTAATTTTAAACACAGAGCATCACCCCACATACTTATCCTAAAATATAACACTCTAGGGGGTAAATGTATCAAGCTGAGAGTTTTCCGGCGGGTTTGAAAAGTGGAGAAGTTGCCTATAGCAACCAATCAGAGTCTAGCTATCATTTTGTAGAATGTACTAAATAAATGATAGCTAGAATCTGATTGGTTTTTCAAACCAGCTGGAAAGCTCTCAGCTTGATACATTTACCCCCCAGGTCTCCTGAGTGTAGGGATACTAAATGTGTGTGTTTCTTACAAATTCTGACATCGTTACAGGATCCAGTGGCTAATGAATGCATTTTAATCTTAATTATTTTTTATTACCTTTATTTGCAATAGGTGAGTGCTTGGGGAACTTTGGGCACCATAAAACCACTGAAGAATTTTGAACCGGGAGCGGATGTGGACAGGATTAACGAAACACTGTCAAGCCAAGGTATTTTTTTTTAACCGGCTGTTTAATTGCTGTTACTGTACATTCAGATCAGTTACATTTATCCTGGGAATAATACATATTCTTTAGTATAGAAAACGTATAGTTACTCGCTATGGACAATGCAATGTGTACACACGTGTAACAGGTGAAAAAAATGCAGCCACAGACATAGGCAAACCGAGGGAGGGGGGGGGGGAGTTTCTAGTGTCTGAAAACCCCCCTCCAAGCCTGGGGCACTGTATAATTGAGGTGGGTGGACCCTGCGCCCGCTTCACACGGCTCTGCTAGAAAAGGGAGAGCTGCGTGCACCTAACAGTAGTGCACGCAGCATTGCCCATGTATATTATGGGGATAGGAAGAGTTGGAGAGCAGCCAAGCACTGTCTAAAATTATAGCCACGCCCCCATGCACGATGGTCACGCCCACTGGCGGCGTGGTGTGGAAACCCCCCTCTACAAATCCTGCGTTTGCCCCTGACAGATAATGGTAAGATGTCAGTTTAGTAACATACAGGTGGACAAAGACCAGCAATCCTTAATATAATATACAGTATAACAATACAGGAAGATGTCATTGTCCTTGAGTCCTGCCACAGGTATACTTGACATGTACGTTATTGGCAACATGTGGAAGGACAACATATTGGCTGTATGGGGGTATATGAGGCTATTTGGGGGCACAGTTGATACTAATGTACCTTGTATTTGTCTGCCCACAGCATGCACACAAATATAAATATTTGCATTTTTGCTTTAAATAATTTTTTACCTTTGCATATGGTAAGTATTGCTGCAAATAGATAAAACATGAGCCAAATGTCAGGTATATATTTAAGTTTTATATATATATTATTCATATTCTACATGTAAAATTTGGTAGGAGGGCTTTATCTCCACACTACCTTAATGAAATACTTTTGGCACTTTTTCGCACTATATATTATATTTTTCCCTATGCATGTAACCGTTTTGCAGTCCATTAAACTAATGTCCGTGCACATTCCTGACATCATTCTCTATGGGACGCCCATTGGGATCAACATTTTGCTTCTCCGGAGACAAAGACATCTTGATGTGCCAACTATGTGCCTACCTGTATAGACAAGGGGAAGCTTGGCCCAAGTGTCACTGCTTCTTGAGGACAGTCATGCGCAGTTTTGGCAAAAGCCGGTGGTTTTGCTGGGGCGTGAGCGGAAGGACTAATAGAAACTATTGGTTTGCGCTATCTCTTTCCTCCTACACACAACTGGGCCAGAGCTTTAATCAGCCCAATCAGGCCAAGGGTGATTCTACCCCCCCCACCCTTGTCGCTTGTACCTGCTGCCCCCTGGGGCTCTTGTTGCACCAACTCAATGTATCAGAGGGCTATGCAAAGTCCTAGTTAAAACATAGTTGCCGACCTTTAACGATTGGCCTCCGGGAGTCTCAGTGTAGAGGTGGGCGTGAGGGGGCGGGACTCCGCATATCACGTCATTTTGGCCTCGCCCCTGTCACGTAATGACGCAAATGCATAATTTTAACACTGGGGATGGGTCAAAAGGATAGCAATTCCGGAGAATCGCATCATGGAGGCTTCAAATCTGCCCACTTCACTAGGAAGTGGGCAGATGCGGGAGAATTGTCAGTTCTCCCAGGAGATCTACCCGGAATTCGGGAGTCTCCCAGGCACTCCGGGAGACTTGGCAAGTATGAGTAAAAAGCCACCATAGCAAGTGAACAAGTGAGAGGAGAACACATTCCCACATAGTTTTAAAAGGAACACTTCCTGGTGTAATGTTTATTATACATAAATGTTATAACACTATATATATATTTTGTATGTTGATATTACTGCCATCTCAATGTCGTATTCGTTTTAATTGTCTGTTTTTCTTTGAACAATGACAGGCAGCTGGCAAACGATCATCGACATAGTGACCGGGCTCAGCAGTGATCAGAGGCAAGAGGTGGTTCAGTTGTACAAGACGGAAGTTCAGCAGGTAAAGGCAGGAGATCTCAACTAATCTGTGCTTAAATATCTGCCCAAGGATATTGAAGGTAGAGATGGGCGGGCTCGGTTTCCTTCAAACCGAACCCACCCGAACTTCGGGGATCCGAGTACCGAGCCGAGATCCTCTGTACTCTCGCGCCTATTCAGTTTCCAAAACGAGGCAAAAACGTCATTGTGACATCGTCGGATCTCGCGTGTTTTGGAATCAATAAATACCCCCCTCCATGGTGATTTAGTGCCATTTGAGAGAGGGACAGAGAAGGGTTAGGTCACAGTAGAGCAGGCAAAGTGATAGAGTAGAAATAGGAGGGTGTGTATTTTTCTGAATTTGCACTATAATGTGTTTGGGGTCTCATATTTTCCCCCTTCTAAAAAAATCTGTATTTTCTGAGTGCTGAAATCCTAATATAGCACTGTATTTTTATGAATTTGCACTAATAAGTGTAGGGTCTAATATACACCCTTATAGAAGAGCTGCTTGATCATTTTTATTAATCTCCAAGTCTTTGCAGGCTTCTTTTCTTAATTTGCACTAATAAGTATAGGGTCTAATATACACCCTTATAGAAGAGCTGCTTTAGTCATTTTTATTAATCTACAAGTCTTTGCAGACTCTTTTTCTGATTTTGCACTAATAAGTGTAGGGTCTAATATACACCCTTATAGAAGAGCTGCTTTGATCCTTTTTTATTAATCTACAAGTCTTTGCAGGCTTTTTTTCTGATTTTGCACTAATAAGTGTAGGGTCATACTGGGTTTGCTGAGAATTTCAATGGCTCATTTTAGTGCATTGTCTGGCACCCTGGATTGGTGTGTGTCTGATAAAAGCACACATCCCGGGGAGCTCAGCGCTCGTTGCCATGTATTAGCTGTAGAATCACTTATCCAAGAAACAGGTGGAGCGATCTTTGCCATGTATTAGCTGTAGAATTACCTCACTTATCCAAAAAACAGGTGGAGCGATCAAATGAACCATAACTGATTTTATGATCCAAGGACAATTCCATCTAGCACCAGATGTGCTAGGAACTGCCGTGTGCTTGTGTTATTGCTCTGTCGCTTACCATCCAGCCAGGTCGCTGCAGTATTTGGCTGAAAATGTATGAAAAGCATATCGTGACCTGTGAGATGGTAAAAATTGAATGAAAATCACTGGAATTTAGTGATAGTGAGGTTAAAAATAATGTAGTACCTAAATTATGTGATTTTACCCCCCAAAATTAAATTTAAAAAAAAAATGCTAAACAAAACCAAAACACGCAAGGGCGGTTTTGGCAAAACCAAAACCAAAACCTAAACCCGAAGCTAAGTCAGATCCAAAACCAAAACACGGGGGTCAGTGAGCATCTTTAATTGAAAGTGTCGCTTCAATCCCATGTCTGAGAGATTCTGGGCTGAATTAATAATTTAAAGGATATTACATATATGGGATAGTGGATTCCCTTCTGCAAGTTATAATGATAATAAGCCATAAAGGAGTTCAGAGACCATATACTAAAATAGGCTTTAGGCCAAGTACTAAAGTACACTAAGATGATGACATCAGAACTCACCACTTATTAACAATGACATCAGAACTCACCATTTATACAGATTATTTGCAGGTGTTTATACATGCATTATTTGTCTATTATACTGAAATAGTGTTATTACTAGAGATGCTCAGGCTCGGTTTCCTTGAAAAACCGAACCCTCCCGAACATTGCCAATCCGAGTACCGAGCTCAGCCGGATCAGTACTTTCCTGCTTCCTCGGATCTGAATCGAGACAAAACGTCATTGTTTCGTTGTCGGATCTCGCTGGTTTTGGATTCCATAAGTACCTCCCTCCCCAGGAGATCCACAACCACTATGCTGCTCCATTTAAGTCATAATTGAGGCCAAACTAAGCAATATTTAGGAAAAAAAATTTAATAGGTGTGGTTCAAAAGTGGTACTAGTTTAGGAACTGTACTCGTCTGAGATCAGGTAGTAAGTGTGCACGTCGAAACATTATTTGCAAATGAGGTCCAGTGCAAGACGCCATTTTGATATTCAGACCAATAGTGCTGAAACTTCATCTATGAATCTATGGGGTAAATGTATCCAGCTGCGAGTTTCCGTCAGGTTTGAAAAGTGAAGATGTTGCCAATAGCAACCAATCAGGTTCTAGTTTATTTAGTGCATTCTACAAAGTGATAGCTAGAATCTGATTGGTTGCTATAGGCAACATCTCCACTTTTCAAACCCGCCAGAAACTCACAGCTTGGTACATCCTTTACTCTAACTCACTTGAAACTGGTCACATCAATGTTGCATTGAGTGCTGCAAAATCTAAGTCATAATAGATGTGGTAGTTCATAAAGTATTCCAAGTATGACACAACAGACAAAAGGACAATGATGCTATGCTAAAATTAAGGCCATATTGGATTATTGAATAATGCCATAGTTGCCTACTCTCCCTCTTTGTTGGTGAAGTGGATGGGGGTGGAGCTAAATGTGTTACCATGGCCACACCCTCTGCTGTGATAGCCCAAACTTAGTAAAGAATGACAGGGGTGGGGCCTAACAGCACGATTTGCATGGTCACACCCACATCATGGAGTCCCCTGCTTGCAAAGTTGACGAGTTGACTGTTTTTTTGTATCTGATGATGAGGTATACAGGTATATATGCTTCTCAGGCAGTGAACACCTTTTAAATGCTGTACTGCAGAACACATATGGAAAAATCAGCTCACAGATATGCAAAGCACACGAACAGATGGAAAAAATATTTCGCTTTCGAAAATTTGTATAAAATGTACAATAATTTTGTTTTAGCCGGAAATGATATTCAAAGCATGAGGTGGTTAAAATATCAAACTTACTTTTTTGTCAATGACTAAAAATAGCTTTCTTTTATGTCCCTAAATTAACTGTTTAATATAGTGCTCATACCCTATAATAAAAAACTATTGTTATAATTTGCAATTTGGCTAAACAGATGTCATGGTGGATGTCTATGTAATATATAATAATGTACTATTAGAATCATTAGGGCACTTTATCTTACCAGGCTACACTGCTCTCACTTTCTGATAGAGAGGAAGGGATCATTAAAGGGCTGGATGGCAAACTTTATCCCGGGAGGTGAGATTCGGCTCAGCAGCCTATTAGGAAAATTTTAAAGGAAAAAAAAATGCAGGTAGTCCAGTGACCCAGGCCAAAGTAGCCCACTATGGGACCGGCTCAGGGGCCAAATACCCCCCACCCAGCCAGCTCCTGGGAACTTCACAGTTGCTCTCCAACTGAGTAGAAATTAATGTTGAAGTTCTAGAACACTGACTTGTGTACATGACATTCTTGGGATTCCGAAAGCCTTGCGGTCACAATGACATCAAGCTCTCTGCGTTATTGTCCACTGAACGCAGCCTTCGGGTGGAAACAAGGCCCGGAGCAGTTGCTACCCCTGTAGTTACACCCACAAGCATAATATTAGTATTTAATAATGTAGTATAGATTACATTTAATTCAACTACTATAGTCTGTATGCAATGTAATATTGTACAATATCCACTCCATAAACCTCCTCAATATTGGTTAGGGGGTCAGAGAATTGTTGTCTTGTGTGGACTGTGTACAGGGTGACTATAGGGTACCCTAGGGAAGGTAAGAGGGTGGTTGAGGAATATTATAAGCTTGCCTGCAGAGGTGGCTTTTCAGAGAATGCTTGAAGGTTTGTAGACGAGAGAGAAGTCTTATTGTGTGAGGGAGGGAATTTCCAAGTAAGTGCAGCCCGAAAAAAGTCCTATAACCGGGAATGGGAGCATGTAATGGGAGTGGATGAGAGACGCAGATCTTGTGCAGAGCGGAGGTGTCGAGTTGGGAGATATTTTGAAACAAGTGAGGAGATGTATGTTGGTGCGTTGATAGCCTTGTATGTTAGCAGAAGTATTTTTTATTGGATTTGGCAAAAAAACAGGTATCCAATAATGTGACAGAGTGGCTCAGCAATGGAAGAACGATTTGCAAGGAAAATCAATCTAGCTGCTGCTTGCAAAAATGTAGATGAGAGAGTCTGATTCGGGAAAGCAGTAAGGATGGTGTAACAATAGCCAATGCTAGAGATGAGAGCACATGGATTAAAGTTTTTGCAGTGTCTTGTGTGAGATATGTACAAATTCTGGAAATGTCTTTTAGATGCATATAACAGGAAGTAGATATATATATTGGATGTGGGGTGCAGAGAATAGTTCAAGGATAAAACACAGGCATCAAGTTTGTGGGGTAGAATTTATTGTCATGTTCTCAACAGAAATAGAAAAGTCAGGTAGATAACTTCTGTTGGCTGGTGGAAATATTTCTAGAGCAAAGGGATCGAATGATTTGTGAGGATATAGGATCAAGAGGACAGGAGGTAGAGTAGGAAGATACGAAGAGAGTAGATACTTTATCTTCATTTGCGAGATCAAATGAAGAGAGGGTGTCAGAGTGTGCCGGAAACGAATTGAGCTGGTTGTTTGTCGAGGAAGAAGATACCTTTTCAAGTTGGACCTTATCAAGCTTGTCCTTGCAGTAGAAAGCAAGATCTTGGGCACTGATAGAAGTTGGAGGGTTTGCCTGGGAGGGTTGAGAAGATTTTTAATATGTTAAAATGGCATTTGGGTGTAGACGCCTGAGCAGAGATGAGAGATTGGAAGTATGTTTGTTTGGCAGTGTCCAGAGCAATTGGATAGAAGTGGTAGATAGCAGCATATGTGAGGAAATAATTAGAATCACAAGATCTATATCAAGAACGTTCTGGTTTGCGAGAGTTTCTGAAGACGTTGTCGAAGTCAGTAAATTGGATAAAGTCATTTCAATTAAAGTCTAGCAAACTTGGTTGTCTTTGTCTGAAAAGGTGCGTACGGTACGCTATGACGTACAAGGGCACGCTACGGCGTAAAAGGGCGTACGCATCCACTACACGTGGCAGCAACAGTAATTGGTCTTTTACCATACATTCGCACAAACACGCATACTTATAAAATAGTACACATTAATGGTAGTTGCAACACATAGTCAGTTATGTCGAAATATAGTAGTATTTATATGTTATATCAGAGTTACATGCATATTAGTGAAATACACGGAACGGGTTAAAGGAATAACATCATGAGTGGTATCATAATGAACCTTGTTACATATCCTACTGTTTGGTTCACTCTGCGAGGGAATCGCAGAGTGCATACGCAAGTTATGAATGATAGGGAATTATGAACTACTTAAGACTAAGGAATCCGGGCGGGAAGAGCAGAGCATACCCCCTGCAGAGATGACCCCCTCCTTTGGATTCCTTAGGATGAACCAGCCAATGATTGACGACCCCTTGGACATTCCTGAGACCCGGACCAATAGATGCAAGATATACCATCTTCATTGTATTACTGTATTTGATTGTGTATATAAGCAGCAGCTTGTGATCCAGAGTGCAGACATCTTGTCCCCAGACTTCAGGATTGAATGACTGCACTGGATCCAGAGCGCCTGCGATAAGTAACGGCTGTATTTACTATTACTTCGCTTGAGCATATTTTTCCACTTATTGCGAATAAATATTTGTGCTTTGGAAACACAAATCGAGGTTCGACAATCGTTATTGGTTAGCGACGATACGCACATAACAACGTTGTGTTACCTTAGTGTGCCACGGGCTGACATCGAAGACTACATGGAGTATGAAGAGTACCTGGAGCCACTTCTACAAGGGCTGTATCTAGGGTTTGGTGAAAATGTGGTACTGCCATATCAGGGGAGGAGAATGTAGAAATTGGGAAGAGAAGGTGTTGGAGAAAGGTGTTAAGGTTTCTGCATGTATGAGGAGCCCTGGTAGAGTTTGAGATTAAAGTACTGGGTGAGAGCTTGTAGCTGATAAGGTGATGATCCGAGAGGGAAAATTTGGAGAAATTGAGCATAGTCTAGAGAAAACAAGATTAAGGCAGTGGCCACCCCAATGTGTAGAGAAATACGTCCACTGGGAGAGTCTGATTGAGGAAGATAGAGAGAGGAATTTGCATTATCAATGGATATCTTAAAATTACCCATGATGATGAAGGTGATGTCAGAGGACAACAAATGGGGAGCCAGGCTACATAACTCATCTGCATATAAAATGTGATTGTGAAAAACCTACCAGTTCTCAATAATGAATGCAGTGGAGGTAATCATTTTGTGGCACGAGCCAATATTTTCTGTGAGGAATAGCCATTGGTTCTGATTGAATTGATAGGCTACATTCTATAATTTACAGATCATTGGTCTCTTGTGTCGACGTGGAAATAATCCTTGTTGGAAAAGACATCTTTGGAATTGAGCCACAACATAGCAATTACAACAGGTCTATTAATGCAAACATTGTGATGTTACCCAATGAGAACACAATGATAATAATGTAACATTTTTAAAATATTAAATTAAGCATTTACATTTTTGGCCTATGATAGTGTTTTAAAATGTATATTTCCCTTGTTGCAGGACTTGTTGCAGAGCATTAATAAAGCTCTCTCAGGGGATCTAGAGAAGATCATTGTTGGACTGCTAAAGACCCCGGCTGCATATGACGCTCAGGAGCTAAAGTCAGCGATGAAGGTGAGAAGATCTGCATTGATGCGTTATTAACGCAACCCAGTGGCGGAACTACCATTGGTGCAGCAGATGCATAGCACAGGGGCCCATGGAGATAATGGGGCCCACTGCAGGGCAACTAGTGAGCTGTGGGCTCCGGTTTCCTCTTCCCGGGTTCCCTGCACCGGAGCCCACAGTTCACTAGTTCCACCTCAACCTCTGGTGGTGAGAATACATTCCAACCAGTCATCAATATTGATGGTCAGAGTCTCCTCTAGACCTAGTTCTCCCTGTCCTGTTGCCTCTCTTTTGGATTATCACTGGCAGGGGCGGGCTGGCCCGGGGGGCAGGGGGCCAGCGGGCTGGCCTGGGCCGCTCAGTCAGACCGCTATTAGGGCCGGGGGGTAGGCCGGCTGGCCGCCCCCCCGGATGCAATATTCCACATTTGTACCCGCGGCCGCATCTGATGACATCAGATGTGGCTGCGACAGCGCACAGGCAGCCGCATCACATGACAGGGTTGATGACGCGGCCGCATCCCCTGTCATGTGATGCGGCCGTATGTGTGCCCTCCGGGCTTCCCTATCCCAGCCCGCGCCTGATCACTGGATATATTTATAGATCAATAATGGCTGTGCCTCATACATGACCAGATCGTATGATCATCCTCTGCTGATTATACAGTATAATGTGTCCGCCATTTAATCATTCTGTGTGTTCGGACCACCAGAAAGACGCTCAAAATGATTTAAAAGTGGCTATGGAACCGGTTTGTTGAATCAGTTGGAAAATTCACCACAAACTCTGAAACTTTAGAAAGACCAAAAGATTTTATCTAAATTCACGCACTTTGGCTATGTTTGAGCCAGTTTGATCGTGATCAAGCAAATGATGGCATGATCAAGCGTATTGATTATATTTTAACAGTTACCTTGAACACGGACAGCAATGTTCACTGTCGGAATTAAAACAATACTATAAAAATTTTCCATTCAGGCTCTAACATCCCCTCAAACCCAAAAATACCAAAGATGTAAAAAAAATCTGACCCATGAACTTCTCCAACTGCTAATGTTAGGACAGGTGGGATAGGCTAACTAGACAGCACTAACCAGCATTGTGTCCTCCGGTACAGGGTTTAGGTACAGATGAAGCCACATTGACTGAGATCCTTTCCACCAGATCTAACGAACAGCTCAGAGAAATTCAAACATATTACAGGCAAGGTAAGAAAAGTTAGGCGAAAGGCGTAATTTTGGCCCCACCCCCTATGACGCAATGACGCATACGCGTAATTTTACCTTGGGGGGCTGGCCAAAATTATGCAATTCCAAGGGAATCGCATCATGGAGGCTTCAAATCTGCCCACTTCACTTCACTTCACTAGGAAGTGGGCAGATGCGGGAGAATGCTCTGCTCTCCCGGGAGTCCGGAAGACCTACCCAGATTTTGGGAATGTCCAGGAGAGTAGGCAAGTATGTCCTTACTGCATACTTGCCTACTTTTAATATTCGAGCTCCGGGAGATCCTGGAGGGAGGGGTGTGCTGGGCGGGCATAAGCGGGCAGGGCTTTGCCAATCGCGTCATATTGGCCCCGTCCTTGTTTGACACAGAATCAATATTTTGTCGCGGGGTGCAGGGCCAAAATGGCACGATTCAACGCAAATCGCGTAATTGAGGGCCCCATCCTGCCCATTTCACTAGGAAGTGGGCAGAATGCGGAAGAACTCCAGGAGACTTACCTGGAATTTGGGAGTCTCCCGGACATTCCTGGAGAGTGGACAAGTATGCCTTACTGTAGTCAGTGATAGCAGGTTCTGGTCAATGTGGTTCAAATATTTTTCTTTGTCTCTCAAACACAGAGTATAAAACAGAGTTGGAGAAGAACATTATATCAGAAACAAGTGAACCATACACAGGACTCCTCCTAGCTTTAGCCAAGGTAACAATGCAGACAGTTTATTCTATAACTTCCACAATGTCTGCACCTATGATCTGTAGTAAAATGTTTGTGTTTCCTTCCAGGGCAAGAGAGAAAAGGATTCTGGGATAATTGACTATGGACTCATCGAGCAGGATTCTAAGGTTGTAACGTGTATGCAAATCTTATATGTGTGGTTTTATTGCTCCCTCTAGTGGTGTATAGCAGTAATGTCTCCAACACTGCGAGTAAAGCTGTTTTATATAGATAATCCATCATAATCCAGACTGGAGCATGATCTGCATAATGAATAATCATCTGATTTAAAACACAAGCATTTTTTTTTATAACTAGCTGTAGATTGTGCTGGGAAATAAATAGTGCTAGTATTTTGTTAGAGTCCCTTTTGTGACGATAAGATATTTTTATCGCCACTTATCGCGATAAGAAAAAATTCTTTGCGCCACGCTACAACCGCTATTGTCGTGTACATGCGTCAGCTGGCTTACCGATTCAAGTATGTATTGTGGAGCTGAAAGCCCAATAAAAAAGTAAAGTTAATTTGTAAAAATAGCTACAGTTTACAATTGTTTTTTTTACATTAAGCGTTTTAAGCAGGAAGCGTTTTTTTAATGTTTTTTTGAATGTTACTGCTGTTCTGAAAGGGCGATAAGAGAACAGGTTTCGCAGAGTACCGCCGCAATATCTGCTAAATAGGCTTCCCAGGTAAAGAAGATTGACGCCAGCAGTATTAACGCGGTAATTCCTATAATGAATTGGGCAAAGCGAAACTGAGCTCTCTTGCCAGAAGCGGTTTAACCCCTTCATACGTATGCTGCAAGCTCTCTGTTGCTAGCATACTTGCCTATTTTCGGCAAGCGCATTCTGGGAAAGGGGCGTGACTAGAGGACGGGAGGGGGGGGGGGCCGTGGCCAAACGCGTCATTTTTGGCCCAACCCTCCGTTGCGAAAACTCCGTTTTGTAGCGGGCGCGGGGCCAAAATGATTCACTGCGAATCGCGTCATTTTCGCCAGGCAATTGTGGTATGCGGGAGACTTGTCTGCTCTCCCGGGAGTCCGTGAGACCGACCCGAATTTCGGGAGTCTCCCGGACATTCCGGGAGAGTTGGCAAGTATGTACAAGTGTGTGGATAATGCAGCATCTGCTGTAAATAAGAAGATATTAGATTTGATTGATTTAGTGCAAGGCAGAGTAATAAAAGCAAAATTCTCGTGGTTGCTATGGGTCACTGCGTGTGTACACTTTGGCAGCTCTGCTAATATAAAAATCCCAATACGTTTATTCCCTGACCGTCATCAAACCTTTCAATTGGATTTGCATTTAAGGGGGAAGTAAAGTAAAAGTGTTCTGCAATTTTCCTTCTACCGTCAGATTCTGAGCGAGTTGGGACCCAAGAACACCTCCAGCAGTGCTCAGTGGATCACAATCCTAACAGAAAGGAGCAAGGGACACCTTAGACGAGGTAATTCACATATTAAACACACTGGGCCTGAATCATTAAATAAAGTAAGGCAAAAAAATGAGTAAGTTTGCTCTGGGACAAACCATGTTACAATGCAAGGGGTTCAAATTAGTTTATTATTTTGCACATAAGATAAATACTGGCTGTTTTCTTCATGTACTACACAAATACTTGATAGCTTTATTCTTACACTGAAGTTGGTGTAGGACATGCCCTAGCCCAAATATAAATCTGCCATTACATTTAAAATTTAAATCCCCCCCTCTAATGCAACATGGTTTTGCCAAGGTGCAAAGTTACTCTTTTTTTTTTTTTTTTGCTTTCCTTTCCTTAATGAATCAGGCCCACTATTTGGAATATTTTGGAATATTTCGGCATACGGCAATGGGACCCGCCATTCTATTTGCTTACAATCTCTGACCAGCTAAACCCATCAGGGCCTTGTTTTCTATGTAACAGAGGTGGCCTGCATACCTTCCCACATTTAAAGTTAAAAAATTGGAATAAAATAAGCCCCCAATTTCAATCTGCCAAAGCACACCGCCTCATTGATAGAGACAATACCCACATGCCAACAAGCCCTGCCTCTGTGGGGGCCATAAATCAAAGCATTCATTGATACAAGCCTCTGCCTATGGCGGAAGACAGAATGAGGCGGCACTTGGCTACTTCAATTTAGTAACTTTTTATCTTTATTTGTTCTGTGCTCAGGCGCAGAGTACCTGGATGTTCAGGGACCATCAAGTTGCTAGTACTTATATTTCCAGATGTACCATGATCTTTCTAGGAACTCATGCACATTTGAGAAGAATGGCGTTTTCGGGCTGCTCAATCCTGTGCGCTGTGATCACCTTCTGCCTGTTTGTGCCGCCTCTGTCTAGTCCCTTTGCTTTCAAACTAGATTAGTAATTTGTGTATATCTGAGTGACTCACTTTCTCTTAACTTTCCTCTCGACCCGTCACTGGATTTCCTTCCTCTACATTCCACTGATATTGCCATCTCTTAAATGACCAATGGTCTACTCGAGGCTAAGTTAAAGTGTTACTTCTCCCTGTTCATCCTCATTGACCTCTCTGCCGCTTACAGTACAGTTGACCACCATCTTCCTCTTGACACCCTTCACTTATTGGCCTTTGCAGCACTGTTTTCTCCCTTTTCACCTCCTACTTTTCTTAATGCTCCTTCCATGTTTTTACTACTGACACATCTTTCCATCAACTCTCTTGACCTATGCTCTCGGCTCCGTTCTCTCCTTTTCTCACTTGATACCTCTTCTATCTGTGACCTAATGACTCCACTGACACCTCTATGCAGCTACACCCAAATCTACCATGGCTTCTCTCCTTCTCTTTTATCCCGTGTGTCAAACTGCTTCTCTACCATCAACACCTGGATGTCCCAAGTTCACCATGTCCAACATGGAGCTCAACAACTCCCCCTAGTGTCTGTATCCCTACTCTAGATGCCCTATGTTTCTCATCATCACTGTCCCCTGTTAGCCAAGTCCATTACCTTGGTGTCATCCTCAACTCTGCCCTCAACTTGACTGCACACATCTAGTTCCTTTAGTGGTCTTGACACTTCTCCCTTCGAGACATTGCCAGAATATGCCCCTTCCTCACTGAGCATGTAACCAAAATCCTTATGCATTCTCTTATTAGCTCTTGCCGTGAACACTGCAACCTCCTAATATCTGGCTTTCCCCTCACCCAACTTCCCCTATACAATCCATCCTAAATACTGCAATGAGACTAATCTTCCTTTTTTGCTGCACCACATTGCATTATCTCCAGAATCCAATTTACCTTCAAAGCCCTCACCAAACTCTATCCTTTATACATCTCTAAGTTGGTCATGAGATACACTCCCTCTTGCCCTCCTCTATCTGCTTCTAACCTATGCCTCTGCTCCTTTCTGATAACACCCTCTCACTCCTGTCTCTAAGACTTCTCAAATATTGCTTCCCACTGTTGGAACTTCCTATCCCACCTTACCAAACCCACCTCCAACCTTCAATCATTCCAACGCTCTCTCAGTCCCTAACTCTTCATTATAACCTATCCTACCCACAACTAGCACTCTTCCCTCTTCATGCTCTACTAGGTAAATTGTCATGTCCACTCTGAGGGCCTGAGTCATTAAGGAGAGCAAAGCATTAAAAAGGAGTAAATTTTCACTTGGGCAAAACCATGTTGCCTTTAAAATGTGGGGACAGACTTATAGTTGGAATAGGGCATGTCCTAGATCAACTTTAAACTTCCTTTGCTTTACCATAGAGTCAACTGATCCCCACTTTTGCACAATTACACTGTTGTAAACATGTTGTTCTTTGGACTATTAACCATATAATCCCTCAAAAACTGATATTATATGGTTTTATGATGCATGATTTAGCTTCATTGTTTATATGCGTCGTATTCTCTATTCACCATTCCTCATATTTGATTCTAGTGTTTGACCACTTCAAGACTTCTACCTCTGTAGATATAGAGGAAAGTATTAAGAAGAATTTTAAAGGAGATTTCCAAAAATCCTTATTGATCTTAGGTGAGTGTCTGTATTTACATTGCCACATTCAAAAGTAACTGGAGAAAAGTTGTATTACTAAGCTTTATTTATAAAGTGGGCAGCACAGTGGCTCAGTGGTTGGAACTTCTGCCTCACAGCACTGGGTCCATGAGTTCAATTCCTGATCATGGCCTTATCTGTGAGGAGTTTGTATATTCTCCCCATGTTTGTGTGGGTTTCCTTCCACACTCCAAAAAACATACTAGTATGTGTGTGATTTCTGTCCCCACTCTATTTGGAAACTACTGCCATACCTGCAATCAGTCCTGATTTTCACAAAACAGTCCCGATTTTCAAAAGAGGCTGTGGTGTCAGATAGAGGAAGTGGTCACGTGCAATTCAATAGGGCACGTGCAATTCAACATTTATTGAATACATCCAATTTATTTTCTAGTAAGTAGGGAGGCTACAGCGTACAGTCAAGCAACAGTAGGTAAGAAGAACTACTAAAAATATTGGGAAATTCGGGTAGCATGGTGGCTAAGTGGTTAGCACTTCTGCCATACAGCACTGGGGTCATGAGTTCCGTTCCCAACCATGGCCTTATCTGTGTGGAGTTGTATGTTCTCCCCGTGTTCGCGTGGGTTTCCTCCGGGTGCTCCAGTTTCCTCCCACACTCCAAAAACATACTAGTAGGTTAATTGGCTGATACCAATTGACCATAGTCTGTGTGTGTATGTTAGGGAATTTAGACTTTAAGCCCCAATGGGGCAGGGACTGATGTGAGTTCTTTGTACAGCGCTGCGGAATTAGTGGCGCTATATAAATGATGATGATGATGATGATAATAACATCTTAGAACCTTATAAGAGCTATTACAGATAATACTTTGATCAGTTTTCCTTGCTCACAAGACTTTAGTTCAGTACATCTTCAGAAAAACACACATGAAACCTTTCTGAGGCTAATATAGCTGACAACAGAAGTCAGTAGCTTGCAGTAAGGTAGATTTCAAGGATAAATACAATGTTATGCATCTTAACTCACTTTAAGGCACGAGAACCTATACGTGTAAATTTGTGATAGTTGCAAAATGTCTTTCATATGGGATAGTTTTGTCTCGTTTTCACATGGTAATGTAATATTTTATTTGTGTCTTCCTCTTAGTTGCTGTAATTAAAGACACCCCTCTTTATTTTGCGGACAGACTGTACAATGCAATGAAGGTAACTGCTCCTTTGTGCTATACTTTGGGCTATACTATACTTAACACAGGCATGCCATACTGGTTTTTGAGGCTACATGAATTTTAATTCAATGGGTCTCAAACCTTTCTAACCTGTTGTCCTTAAATTATTATTTCCAATAACGTTTTGTAGTCATCTTAATAAAAATAAAATACTACCTTCCTAAAAGATGTTATAGATAATATATTTTTACACAAAATATAAACATATTTTTAAAAATAACCCACTGTATCCTTCTTAAAATGTATTTGAATTTATTGATAATCATATTAAATTTCTTTCTCAGGGTCTGGGGACCCAAGACAAGATACTAATTCGTATACTAATTTCTCGGAGTGAAATTGATTTATTGAGCATCCGAGTGGCATATAGAAGAAAGTATGGAAAATCTCTCTACTCATCCATTCAGGTACTGAATCATTATTATCAAAATTTATTTATATAGCGCCACCAATTATGCAGCACTGTACAAAGAATATCTGTCCTTCACATCAGTCCCTGCCCCGTTGGAGCATACAGTCTAAAGTCCTTAACATACACATAGGGGTATATTTACTGAACTGCGGGTCTGAAAAAAATGGTGATGTTGCCTATAGCAACCAATCAGGTTCTAGATATCATTTTGTAGAATGCACTAAATAAATGAAAGCTAGAATCTGATTGGTTGCTATAGGCAACATCTCCGCTTTTTCAAACCCGCAGCTTAGTAAACATACCCCATAGACACTAGGATTACATTTTGTTATCAGCCATTTAGTCTATCAGTAGGTTTTTGACGTGTGGGAGGAAACCCACGCAAACAGGGAGAACATACAAACTCCAGAGAGATAAGGATCTGGTCAAGAATTGAACCCAGGACGCAAGCCATGCGAGGCCAGAAATGCTAACCACTGAGCCACTGTGCTGGGTGGTCAATTGTATATCTGTAAAGTGGTGTATTCTCTGTACACTGCATATGGGCCCATGAGACAAGCAGGCCCCATTACTGACCCCTTTGTGTATGGGCCCACCCTGCTCCCAAAGTCGTACAGCAACAGTCTAGTGATTCCTCCTAACCTTGCTCTAGACAGCCCGGGGCAGACTCTTCCAATTCCTGCCAAGTTAGAAGTTTCTGCCATGGTTACATTTGCTGCGTCTGTGGAAGCATGGCTCAGTGCTGCCATGCACAGAGCGGGAAAGATACGGGCTGACAAGCACAAGAAGCTACACCATGAATGCAGACATACAGGCTGGCTAGATGCCCCCCTCTGTTAATTGGAGGTTTAACAATGGATGCTGCAGCCTGAAAGTGGATCAGACAGGATCTCAGGTGGCTGTGGAGGAGTCAGGAGGCCACAAAGGAAGAATATATGGTGACTGCCCAGCATTAAGGTAAGTGATAAGGGGGCAGGGCCAGTGGAACACGGTAAGCCCGGTAAGAGTGCTTACCGGGGCACCCTGCTAGCCTGTCTGCGCCGAAAAATATAACTTTACCAAAACAAGTTCCTTCTCTCTTAACTTTTGAGTCCCCACTCTGAACAAAGCAGGATTTGGAAAAGGCGCACGGTGAGGGAGAAGGAGAAGCAAATTGGCGGCAAGGGAGGGGATGGGGGGGGGGGGGGGGCACTGGAAATGCCAGCCTGCCCTGGGGAAGGAGGTAATGATTATGCTGATGGGAGTTAAAAATGATGCTGATGGGGGTTAATCATTATGATGAGAGTGGTTGATTATGAGATAAATTCATCACCACCATCAATTAACCTCCCCTCATCATCGTTATAATGTATTATTTAGGAATTCTGTCTACTGACCATGACAGAGGAAGGGAGATCCAGACAAGACCTAGGTGCTGGTCACAACCCACCTTGTTTCACTGGCCACAGGAGGGAGGCACCTTAGTAGATGCCTGCCACCAGGTGCCATGGTTTCTTGTCAGTAGGTGAACTGGACACTGGTCTGCTAGGATCCAGGGTCCTGTCTGGGAGCAAGATGTAACTGCACACTCCCTTCTGTTATTGTTGGCCCTGCCAGCAACATTGGAGGTAACTGGACATTCACACATGTAGCACATTGTATTGTGCTGTCCAGTTCCACCTCAGTTTTGTTCCCTCACTCTTGCAACATCCCTCTCTGTGGAGGTGTAGAGTGTTAAATAGACATTAGTTTACCCATGCAAATGAAAAAGATTAACTAGGTATGCCAAATTTCCACCTGCAGCCCATAGCAGTTACTCAGAAACCTCCCATTCCACTGCAGAGTCCAGATAAGCCCCATCTGCCTGCAGAATTCTCTCACCCCTAGTTACGTGCTACGGAACAGTTGGCAGGAGCAAGATGGTCCAGGAACAGATCGGAACATTGTTCATAACATTATAACTGTTTAGTAAGTGTTCTGGTGCATATGTCCACGAGTCTGTGTTCTATCCTATATTATAGTAGTATTATATTATCAGAGATATTAAGTAAAGTAGAAATGGGTTTTAAATTCCCTTCATAGTTGTACCATTCTAAAATACTATATCATGATAATTACTTCCATGGAAAAATATTTTGGTTTTAAAATGATACAACAACAAAAAAGAAACCTCTCAGGTAGTCACAGGGCTACTGTGCCTATTGCTAAACGCAGCGTTGTTCAAATGGAGAAGGCAGTGATATAGACGTTAGCCACTGTTTTGCTAATTATCCTCCTTATCATCTCTTATCAGATCTCCAGTGGAACCCAAAGGTTTCCTATATCAATGAAATGTACCACGACTCACTGATTTGGCCAGGCTGCATATCACTGTCTGTTGGGGGTTTCCATGGCGCAGTGGTTGTTTGGATGTTGAGAGGATTATCAGAATTCTAAATGAATGCGTCTCTGGGATGTTGGTTGGTAGCCGTCTTTCTGTTGTAGGTGTTGGGCTGTGGATTTTGTGGAGATAAGAAGGAGAGACCTGCCTGTTGGTGGTGTGCGGTTGGTCGGAGGTTGTGTTTGGTGCGTGAGCAGCTGTTTATTTGGACTCGCTTTCTCCTTAAAGCTCTCGCCTTATTCCTGACTTTGCGTTCCAATCTTTGTGCTTCCAGTTTGTCAGCTGGAACGCATCGGGTCTGATGCATTCCACTTTGGACTGCTGTAAATATCTAGGTAGGACCAAAATATTAGGATCCCTCTCAAAGTCCACAGATGATTAGGACAAAATGCGTTGGGTTAAGAGATCTCAAAGAACACCACTACCTTAGAAGAACCTCTCTTTCACTTCCTGCACCTCCAATATCTATTTCCACCTAGATATTAACAGCAGACCCAAGTGTTCATTAAAACATGGAAACCCCCCAGCATCCTCTGACCTGTAGGACTGGATCTCCTGAACCTATCTTTAGGCATCGACCACTGTACAAGATCTCCTGCTTACCCAAGCAGAGCCCAATGAGGCAAAATGTGGTGGAATAAACTACCGTCATCATGCGGTACAATTTCTAAATGTTACCTGTTTCTTTGACATAACAGTTTCTAAAATTGTAAGGGAGGCATTGATGAAAAGCAGGTGTTGCCCGTTGCCATCCATGTTTGTCCCTTTCTATGACAGTTTAAAAAATGAAATCAAACATCTGATTGGCTGCTCTGGACAACACCTCCTATTGTACACAGTTACATGTAGAACAGTTTTTATAAATGTCCCACTAAATAGTTACTGTTGCTTTATATGGATTAAATGTTCCAGAGTGGTACAATTGCATTTGTGTTTATCTGTGAAGCTTTGGGCTCTATTTATGTAAGGATGGAGTTTAAATGGCTTATCACATCTCACCGTGCTTCAATACAATATATGTTTGTATTATCAATAATTATCTGACAACATTTAGTCCAGAGTCTGCAGCAAACTAATTGAGTGAAATACAGTGATCGCACATTAATAAAACAGTGAACAAATCAACATATTCACATTTTTCGTCTGTATAGAATACAAAACGTTTTTCATGTTGTTTAATTTGTCTTTCAGAGTGAAACTAAGGGAGACTACAGATCCGCATTGCTGTTTATATGCAGAGCAGAAGACATATGAAGATACGGGTCTACCGAAGCCTGAGCCGTACACGCATAATACACTACTGTGACATAATACACCACTGTGACATAATACACCACTGTGACATAATACACCACTGTGACATAATGCCCCACTGTGACATAATGCCCCACTGTGACATAATACACTACTGTGACATAATACACAACTGTGACATAATACACAACTGTGACATAATGCACCACTGTGACATAATGCACCACTGTGACATAATACACCACTGTGACGTAATGCACCACTGTGACATAATGCACCACTGTGACATAATGCCCCACTGTGACATAATACACCACTGTGACATAATACACCACTGTGACATAATGCACCACTGTGACATAATACACAACTGTGACATAATGCACCACTGTGACATAATGCACCACTGTGACATAATACACAACTGTGACATAATGCACCACTGTGACATAATGCCCCACTGTGACATAATACACAACTGTGACATAATACACAACTGTGACATAATGCACCACTGTGACATAATACACCACTATGACATAATACACAACTGTGACATAATACACAACTGTGACATAATACACTACTGTGACATAATGCACAACTGTGACATAATACACCACTGTGACATAATACACCACTGTGACATAATACACCACTGTGACATAATACACAACTGTGACATAATGCACAACTGTGACATAATGCACAACTGTGCAAGCACTGTCTCCACAACATACTGTCATTTATTAACTGTCATTAAAATGTACTTTTATTAGCCTGTTTATTAGCTATTGTGCCAAATTGAAAAGGACAAAATAAGCATAGTACATTCAGGAATCAAGTGGCTGATTTATTAGATATTAAGGTTTAATATAGCCAAATCTGATCTTATCACCCCCTTCCATCTAGAGATTCCTCCCAACCCACCCTCATCATCATCATCATTTATTTATATAGCGCCAACATATTCCGCAGCGCTTTACAATTGGGGACAAACACAGTAAACTAATAAACCAACTGGGTAAAACAAACAAAGAGGGGAGAAGGCCCTGCTCGCAAGCTTACAATCTATGGGACAATGGGAGTTTGATACATGAGGTTAAGTCTACATTTTGCATTTCGGTCCAGCCAGACTGCAAAGGTAAAAGTTACTCATAAGCTAAATAATCCTGTCAGTCACACGACAATGTTGGTCAGAGGGGAGTGGTCTTGTGGGAAATTGTGTAATGGGTGGTAATAGGGTAATGTAGTGAGGTTAAGAGGGTGGTTGAGGAATACTATAAGCTTGTCTGAAGAGGTGGGTTTTCAGACAACACTTGAAAGTTTGTAGACCAGAGGAGAGTCTTATTGTGCGAGGGAGAGAATTCCAAAGAGTGGGTGCAGCCCGAAAAAAGTCCTGTAACTGGGAATGGGAGGATGTAATGAGGGTGGATGAGAGACGCAGATCTTGTGCAGAACGGAGTTGCCGAGTTGGGAGATATTTTGAGACAAGAGAGGAGATGTATGTTGGTGCAGCTTTGTTGCACCAACAGCTTTATTGGTCCACTATTGGTTCTACCATCCTCTCCTCTTCACCCCAAGTTCGATACCTGGTGGTCACCCTTGACTCCTTCCTCACCTTCACCCCTCACATTTAATCTCTCACCCAACCCTGCCACTTCTATATCCGCAATGTAGACCCTTCTCTCCTCTGAGACCACCAAAACTCTCATCCACTCTCTGATCATCTCCCACCAGCAGTTTCTGAGACAAAACTATAATGACAACACTTAGGTCAATAACTATTAACTTTCAAGACAATCATATGTCATTGATAACATTTGGTATACTGCTGTAACAGAAGTGGTGGACCAGGAGCCTCATTAAGTGCAATGTAATTATATAATTGTATAGTGCTCCTTTCAGAGTAAAGAAAGACAGGAAAAGAGACTACGACCCAGACCTACCTTAAAGGGACTACAGTCACCAGTTCCCTTGGTGCACTGTTCACAATATATACCCCATCTGCTGTCAGGAACCAAGCCTAATGTTCTCCTGCCCTTGGTAGTCAAGTTTTCAGAGACTTCCACAAGCCGAGTAGCAAATCTCTGATCAGCCCAAGAGGAGTCGTAATCCCTAGTCAGAACTATACAGGCAAAAGAGAGAAGATGCAGCAACACACACTCTTTATGTAGACCCAAAACCAGTGTCTACCCCTGCCATAAATTCCAATAAGCACTTGAAATCCTGCACCAATCCTGGTGGATGTTTAAACAGGATAGCCAATCAGGCAGAGGGCGTAGGCTGCACTGGGTAAACCAATCTGTACTAGTTTTGATTGGTTCAATGGGCAAAGGATGTTTGAACATGTGCAGTTCATTTCTTCCCTGGAATTCAAAGAGGGCAGTTCTGTGAATCCACCTGGCAACATTTACATCTGATTATAGTTTTTACCAAAAGCTATTTAGCAGTAGCTGGTGAGAGGGGATGCCTAGCTTAAACTAATTTCCATTGTGCCAAGTAACCCGCTCTTGCCATACATTTATTGATATATTCGCCACAGCGCTGAACAGAGAACTCACTCACATCAGTCCCTGAGCCATTGGAGCTTACAGTCTAAATTCACTAACATACGCACAGGCTCCACACAGACAAGATCATGATCCACACAGATAGGGCCATGGTTGGGAATTGAACTCATGACCCCAGTGCTGTGAGGCAGAAGTGCTAACCACTGAGCCACCATACTGCCCATGCCTACAAGGTTAAAATACGTTTTAAAACTGTTATGTTGATATCTAACAAACCAGCTTTGTTTTCCCTTGACTTTTTCATACTGAAGAAAGTAATATCATTGCATAGGTCTCCCATATTAGGAAGGAGGCATGATATATTTTTGATCCTGTATGCACTTCACCCCTTTTAACCGAAACAAACCCTGATGAGGTCCGTGCCCCAAAATATTAACAACATAACACAGTGTTTTGGGAAAAAAAATGACACAGCCTTTATTGCGCAACATTTTACAGGGAGGGGCGTACGAGGCAAATCATTGGATGTGAGCTCGTATGAGCAGGGCCCATCTTCCCTCCTGTCTCCATACCTGTTCTTCCGCTCCGTCTCTACTGTATTTGCCTGCCTGGAGTTTCTGAAGTACTGGTACTTTGTGTTTATTGTTCTGTACTGTCTTACCCTGTATAGTCTACTGTTTGTACCATGTACGGCGCTGCGGAAACCTTGTGGCACCTTACAAATAAACGATAATAATAATAATAATTGTCATAGGGTCACGTATGCCATGCCCAAATCACATACGCTTAAGACCGCTGCCAGTCACAATAGGCTAAGTTTCAGGCCCCGCCTCCTCACCTCACTGCTGACGTGACACGGAGGCAGCATTGCCACAAGGCCCGCCGTCCAACTCCCACCATGTCTATTTAACTCTGAAATTAACATGGTTCTGCTTTCCATATCTGCATGAAGCAGAACATACCAGCAGTGAAGACCAAGTTATGACTGCACGGGACAGACCACAAAATCAGGACAGTTTGGAGGTATATGTAAGTATGTATGAAGGGGTATGCTGGTACTTGTAGTTTCACAATCACTGGGCACTCATGGAATCATGGATTAATCTATGGGAACTGCGTTAAGAAGCGTTAAATGGGTTATGGCAGGAGAAACCCTTCATAAATTGTGTGATGGTCATTTTATGGACAAAAAATAAATGCAGATTGATAAAAGGTTGTCTCCACACAAATGTTGTATTCATTTAGTAAGATGGGTAGTTGAAGGGGCCTTCAAAAAGTTACAATCACCCTCCTCATTGGTCTTCTTCTGGGACACCCTGTCTTTCTGCATTAGAACTTCCTCACTTAAAGTAGATATATACTTTTGGACATCCCTTGCTCTATGTATTCCTCCCATAGCACTAGGGATACCTGCAAGGTTAGGGGTCTCTCCCCTCAGATTCTTTACTTTTAGCTCAAGGTAGACCCAAGCATTGTCAGTTCACAAGCCTTGTGGACCCATGACAACATTGGCCAAACTCACGCCTACATTGCAAATTTTGAAAACCCTCGGGTGAACAATTTAATGTGCTGGGACATTCAAACTTGAGTGATGAAATGACTCTTGAGTCAATTTAAGGAAACATTTTGTATTTAAAATGGGCAAACTCATCAGCTTTCGGTGAGCACTAGAGGATCAACAGCCTTCGTGGAATTCAGACAGTGCTCCTTATAACATTATATTTATTATTAATGTGGAAATTACAAAGGCCAGAAATAGGAAACAGGGCTGAAGGTAAATAGTAGGAGCACTATTGCACACGATTCCCAAATTGTAGACAACACCAGAAATGTCAAATGTATGATTTCCAAAAGTGCAGACTGACTCAGTAGCACAGCCATGAAGTCTCATATCAATACTTGTTCCCACTGTAAAAAAGCAGAGTAAACAATGAATTGATTTATACCTGTAAGACAGAATATAAGCCATGGTGTAGATGAGGACAAATAGACCTCTTTCTATTCATCATCATCAGCTATTTATATAGCGCCACTGATTCTGCAGTGCTGTACAGATAACTCACATCAGTCCCTGCCCTATTGGAGCTTACAGTCCAAATTCCCTAACATACATACACACAGAGAGAGAAAGAGAGACAGACCAGGGTCAATTTTGATAGAAGCCAATTAACCTACCAGTATGTTTTTAGAGTGTGGGAGGAAACCGGAGGACCCAGAGGCAACCCACACAAACACGGGGAGAACATACAAACTCCACACAGATAAGGCCATGTGTCACGATTCAAATACAAAGTGCAGCTCAGGAGCCAGGAATGAGGTGAAAACACACGAAGTTTATTGCTGGAATAACAATCTGATGGTGTAATACTGAATATACAGGAAAATGCAGGAATAAATACCGGGTAGATGGCTGATGTAGGAAAGTGGTAATATGGAGAGCTCCCAGATAGCAGGTAAGCAGATATATGGAGAGATCCAGGCAGCATGAAACCACAAGCACAGCAGAGGGTAGGAACAACAGGATGGGACAACAATAACCAGCAATGAATGCTGGGAGAGACAAGTATAAGAAGGACACACCCAGGTGCAAGGAATAATTAGTGAACAGGAAGGTTAACTCCTAAAGCACAAGAGGCAGGCACGATTGCAGCACCTCTGGTGATCAGAGGTACTGCTGCTAACACATAAAATGAACACAAATACTGCACAGTGCAAAACAAACAGGGACTGCAGGATGCAAGCAGCATTCAAAAGGGAGATGATGCAAAGCAGACGGAGGCAGAAGTACTAACCACTTAGCCACTTTTGTTTCAGATTGGAATGCCTTGTATCAGTTGTAAAGTCTTAACCACTATGTTTTTGGCAGTCTGACATAGAAAATTACAACTCATTGCTCTTTAAAAACAATACGTAAATATATTTCCAGATACATTAGGGTGTCTGATGCACAAAGGAATGACATAAGACTAAGGGGCAGCATGGTGGCTCAGTGGTTAGCACTTCTGCCTCACAGCATTGAGGTCATGAGTTTGATTCCTGACCATGGCTTTATCTGTGTGGAGTTTGTATGTTCTCCCCGTGTTTGTGTGGGTTTCCTCCGGGTGCTCTGGTTTCCTCCCACACTCCAAAACCATACTTGTAGGTTAATTAGTTGCTATCAGGTTGGCCTTAGTCAGTCTCTCTGCCTGTGTGTATATGTTAGGGAATTTAGACTGTAAGCTCCAATGGAGTGATGTGAGTGAGTTCTCTGTACAGCAATGTGGAATTAGTGGCGCTATATAAATAGATGATGGTGATAAAGTTTGCTTTCTTTACTCTTCTATGAACTCTCCAGATTGGGCCATCTTCAGCTATGCTCCATTGTTTCACTAACTGGTGGCCCCTCTAATGCACATGGAAGGAAAAGTAAAATAAAACAGGAGGTTAACTACAGTTAACCTCAGTTAGACATTGAGGGACTCGTTGAGTTGAACGCAAATTGTGTTTTTTTTTGGCATATAATGCTGTTTTACTTCTGTGCAAGGGCACAAAGAACTAGTTTTAAAATACGCTCAAATGTAAAAAAAAAAAAATACTATACCCCAAAAACGCAATATGCGTTCAACTCAACTTGAACCCCTGAATGACAGGGTAGAAGCTTAGAGAGATGTTCTCCAACACTAACCTGTGTGTATTACCAACACAAATATTTAGTAGTTGATGTGTGCTAAGCACAATTAGATCTTTGATTATTAAATATTGGATTAAACGTCCACTATGCTTTTTTTTAATCTCAAGTAGATCTGTTGTTCTTAACGCTACCTTATGTCGAAATATAATAGTTATTTAGATACAATCTCCCCTAGAGTATATCTAATGCAGTGTGGCTCTCAATTAGGTAACATGGACCTTCTGTCCAGAGTAGGGTCTTTTTTTGTTTTCTCCCTAGTGAACGAAATCACAGAGTGAACACAATGCAATCATACAGTCTATGCAGCAGTTTAGTTTGTGACGCAGTGGTGATGTTTTCTCATAGCGCCACAAGCATGTCATTGAGGAGAGCAAAGCAGAAAAAAAAATAGTACGTTTGCTCCTGGACAAACCATGTTACAGTGCAAGGGGTGCACATTAGTGTATTATTTTGCACATAAGTTAAATACTGGCTGTTTTTTCATCTAGCACACAAATACTTGATAGCTTTATTTTGACACTGACATTTTAAGTTGATCTAGGACATGCCCTACCCCAATTATAAATCTGTCCTCCCATTTTAAATTTACCTCCCCCTCCAATGCAACATGGTTTTGCCCAGGTGCAAAGTTACTCCTTTTTTCTGCTTTGCTCTCCTTGATGACTCAGGCACATAATGTCATTTAATTGTTCTAAAATGTAATTCTTGAAGCAAAGACCACTTGTGAGGGACCTGGACAATATCATATTGTTTATATGTAAAGGTCATATGGGCACTGCATTAAACTGGCATCCATTGTTCGTAAAGGGCCTGATCCATGTTGGGACGCAGGGGCGGAACTACCATTATTGCAGCAGGTGCTGTGCACCTGGGCCCATGGAGATGATTGGGCCCACTGCACGGGGAACTGGAGAGCTGTGGGCAGTGGTACCATGCACTGGGTCCCACAGCTCGCCAGTTCCGCCTCTGTTCGGATGTACGACTGTTTGCATAGCATCACAGTGGCCTAGTGGTTAGCACGTCTGCCTCACAGCACTGGGGTCATGAGTTCAATTCCCGACCATAGCCTTATCTGTGTGGAGTTTGTATGTTCTCCCTGTGTTTGCGTGGGTTTCCTCCGGGTGCTCCGGTTTCCTCCCACACTCCAAAAACATACTGGTAGGTTAATTGGCTGCAATCAAAAATTGACCCTAGTCTCTGTCTGTCTCCCTCTCTGTCTGTCTTTGTGTGAGTGTGTGTATATATTAGGGAATTTAGACTGTAAGCTCCAATGGGGCAGGGACTGATGTGAATGAGTTCTCTGTACAGCGCTGCGGAATTAGTGGCGCTATATAAATAAATGATGATGATGATGATGATGATATCTTACATGATATTGCTCTGAACATGGTCAGAAACGGGCCTGATGCCAACGAACGCATGTCATGTCCGAACGCAACTGCTGCCTACAACTGCCTAGGACTTGAGAGGTGGAACGGTGGAGGGAGACTAACGTAATGTGGTTGTTGAAAGACTGGAGTGACAACATCTGTGTTTGACACCCTCTAGGTAAATGCCATGCATTTCAATAGGAAATATTCTTTAAACAAAACATGCTTATTTTTACTGCAGGAAAAAAGACATCACAACCTCATCATGTTTTACTATAATGTATCTTTTGTTGATTTCATTTTACTTACGTGCTGTAATTCCGACATCAGCACATCTATTCTCATTGCCCGTGCACTTGACCTCACACTTGTCTGTATTTGAAGAAGTACATGTCGGACAGGTCACTCCATTCTTCTGTGTGTTAGTGGATGGCACTTGAAGTAAAGAGGAATTAATTGGTCAGTTTATACTTCACTTTTAAATGTCAAAAGCAGTGTTGAAACTACAGGGGTCACAGGGAGGGTTGGTGACGGCTTTGGAACCTCTAGGTAAGCACCGTGGTGTACAGGGATAGAACACATTCCGAGATGGAGACAGAAAAGACTCCTACTGAGGGATCTATGTCGGATCAACTGGTTTCAAGCCCAAGAAAATTTTCCAGGACTACTTAAAAATGAAAAACAATAGATAAAAAATACACACACACACACACGTATATGTAACATAATGTGCTTGAGATGCTGTTCCAATGTTGTGCTGCAGATGGCGCTGTCATTCAGGTATGCTTGGGCAAAATTTTGACACCCTTCCAGGAGGTGATTCACTGTCTGCTGTCTTGGCTGGGGTGTTCTTTCGCCCCTGTCCCTCCCTGGTACAGGGTTTCTGACAATGTCTCTTACTAAGACCCAGGGACATGTCGCGTGCTACCCCCGAGTCAGTCCAATAGCTCATCTAAGAAATTATCGAAACCACAAAATTAAGTGTGGCAGGGAAGATTTTTTTTATATAAACGTTCTGTTTACCCTAAAAAGATACTCCCCATCAGAAATATGTGGCAAAAAGTGCTTGATTGAGAACCCCTCTGTGAGGATTCACTGCATTACCAGCAGGTGGCAGTGAACATCAACACTGACAGCTGCACATTCTTTCTGACTTACTGCAATTGGTACTTTGCTAAACATAAATTCAGTTAGGACTAAGAGATCCCATCTGTAAGCAGCTTTTATAAGGACACCCCCATGGATTCCATTCTGAACCCTTTCCATAGCAAAAACTTAATTGTCTTGGTTACCTTCATTTTCTTTCAAAATAATAATTACTAGTGTATCTAATATAAACCTGGCTCAGTCACATCTAGACTTACTTAGTCAGGGGTCATCGTTGACACATTTGACAGGTTTGAACAGGTAAAGGGCTTGTACCTTTCCACCAGAAATCTATTATGTAATATATTTTATACTGAAATAAAAAATAATCAACTCCCTATACTTTCATCTCTCTCACCCCTTGGATATTGGCTCCCCCAGAATTCTGATATAGATGAAACCGATAATCTATATTGCACTCTCCTGAGGATCTACAGCCACCTTTAGAGGAATTACATGATATTAATATCCTAACCAGTGTTGACAAATTCATTAAAAAGGACAAACTCGTTCTTAAGAAAATCTCAAATTTTATCCCCTACTTTTACAGTTGCCCAAAAGTCATAGTTTGGCTTATATTATTTTAACTCTATCGGATTTCGTTTTATTCGTTTTTCGGAGTCTCACAATACCATCGACTGTGGGAGTTGAATGGAATATTTCCCTGATATCGGTTAGCCCTACTCTGGTTCAGAGACTGGCATTCGTCATACTAAATATTTTCTTACAGACAACAATTTCTCTACTAGGAACCAACTGGTAAATTCTGGTGATTCCCCACTATTATTTAGGCGACACCTGATTATATTTTTAGTCATTTGTTTCACAGTACTCGCTATACTTTTATCTATTTCACTTGTTTTTAATTGATGTTTCTGGTAGCAATACACTTGGATGTTTTAAGAGTACCAATATGGTGTTTTCATAATTTAATATATCGAAGATTGCACCACAATAAAATAACTAGGGATGAGCGCACTCGGATTTCTGAAATCCGAGCCCACCCGAACGTTGCGGATCCGAGTCGGATCCGAGACAGATCCGGGTATTGGCGCCAAATTCAAAAGTGAAACTGAGGCTCTGACTCATAATCCCGTTGTCGGATCTCGCGATACTCGGATCCTATAAATTCCCCGCTAGTCGCCGCCATCTTCACTCGGGCATTGATCAGGGTAGAGGGAGGGTGTGTTAGGTGGTCCTCTGTGCTGTTTAGTTCTGTGCTGTTTAGTTCTGTGCTGTTTAGTTCTGTGCTGTTTAGTGCTGTTTAGTGCTGTGCTGTGCTGTGCTGTGCTGTGTTCTGCAGTATCAGTCCAGTGGTGCTGTGTGCTGTGCTCTGTCCTTCTGAGGTCAGTGGTGCTGCTGGGTCCTGTGCTGTGTCCTGTTCAGTCCAGTGGTGCTGTGTCCTGTGCTCTGTGCTTCTAAGGGCATAGTTATTTCCCCAATATTCCCCTGTGTTTAAAAAAATAAAAAAAAGTTTTTTTAAAAAATACCAAAAACTACTTTAATATTTTTTAATTACCACAAAATTTGCACAACCAATCCTGCAGTATAAGCCCATTGGTACTGCAATATTACCAAGTTCACACATTCAGCAGTAAAAGTCCAGTGGTACTGCAATATTACAAAGTTTACACATTCTGCAGTATCAGTCCAGTGGTGCTGTGTCCTGTGCTCTGTCCTGCTGAGTTCCGTAGTGCTGCTGGGTCCTGTGCCGTGTCCTGTTCAGTCCAGTGGTGCTGTGTCCTGTGCTCTGTGCTTCTAAGGGCATAGTTATTTCCCCATTATTCCCAAGTTTTTAAAAAATAAAAAAAAAGTAAAAAAAAATAAAAAATTAAAAAAAAAATAAAAAAATATAATAATTATAACCAAATTTGCAAAACCAATCCAGCATTATAAGTCCATTGGTACTGCAATATTACCAAGTTCACACATTCTGCAGTATCAGTCCAGTGGTGCTGTGTCCTGTGCTCTGTCCTGCTGAGTTCCGTAGTGCTGCTGTGTCCTGTGCCGTGTCCTGTTCAGTCCAGTGGTGCTGTGTCCTGTGCTCTGTGCTTCTAAGGGCATAGTTATTTCCCCACTATTCCCAAGTTTTTTAAAAATAAGAAAAAAGTAAAAAAAAATAAAAATTTTAAAAAAATAAATAAATATAATAATTATAACCAAATTTGCAAAACCAATCCAGCAGTATAAGTCCATTGGTACTGCAATATTACCAAGTTCACACATTCTGCAGTATCTTGTGCTACATATAATGGAGACCAAAAATTTGGAGGATAAAGTAGGGAAAGATCAAGACCCACTTCCTCCTAATGCTGAAGCTGCTGCCACTAGTCATGACATAGACGATGAAATGCCATCAACGTCGTCTTCCAAGGCCGATGCCCAATCTCGTAGTACCGGGCATGTTAAATCCAAAAAGCCCAAGTTAAGAAAAAGTAGCAAAAAGAGAAACTTAAAATCATCTGAGGAGAAACGTAAAGTTGCCAATATGCCATTTACGACACGGAGTGGCAAGGAACGGCTTAGGCCCTGGCCCGTGTTCATGACTAGTGGTTCAGCTTCACCCACGGATCTTAGCCCTCCTCCTCCTCCCCCCCCCTACAAAAAATTGAAGAGAGTTATGCTGTCAGCAACAAAACAGCAAACAACTCTGCCTTCTAAAGAGAAATTATCACAAATCACCAAGGCGAGTCCAAGGGTGTTGGTGGTTGTCAAGCCTGACCTTCCCATCACTGTACGGGAAGAGGTGGCTCGGGAGGAGGCTATTGATGATGTAGCTGGCGCTGTGGAGGAACTTGATGATGAGGATGGTGATGTGGTTATTGTAAATGAGGCACCAGGGGGGGAAACAGCTGATGTCCATGGGATGAAAAAGCCCATCGTCATGCCTGGTCAGAAGACCAAAAAATGCACCTCTTCGGTCTGGAGTTATTTTTATCCAAATCCAGACAACCAATGTATGGCAATATGTAGCTTATGTAAAGCTCAAATAAGCAGGGGTAAGGATCTTGCCCACCTAGGAACATCCTCCCTTATACGTCACCTGAATAACCTTCATAGTTCAGTGGTTAGTTCAGGAACTGGGGCTAGGACCCTCATCGGTACAGGGACACCTAAATCCCGTGGTCCAGTTGGATACACACCAGCAACACCCTCCTCGTCAACTTCCTCCACAATCTCCATCAGATTCAGTCCTGCAGCCCAAGTCAGCAGCCAGACTGAGTCCTCCTCAATACGGGATTCATCCGAGGAATCCTGCAGCGGTACGCCTACTACTGCCACTGCTGCTGTTGCTGCTGTTAGTCGGTCATCTTCCCAGAGGGGAAGTCGTAAGACCGCTAAGTCTTTCACCAAACAATTGACCGTCCAACAGTCGTTTGCCATGACCACCAAATACGATAGTAGTCACCCTATTGCAAAGCGTATAACTGCGGCTGTAACTGCAATGTTGGTGTTAGACGTGCGCCCGGTGTCCGCCATCAGTGGAGTGGGATTTAGAGGGTTGATGGAGGTATTGTGTCCCCGGTACCAAATCCCCTCGAGATTCCACTTCACTAGGCAGGCGATACCAAAAATGTACAGAGAAGTACGATCAAGTGTCCTCAGTGCTCTTAAAAATGCGGTTGTACCCACTGTCCACTTAACCACGGACATGTGGACAAGTGGTTCTGGGCAAACGAAGGACTATATGACTGTGACAGCCCACTGGGTAGATGCATCCCCTTCCGCAGCAACAGCAACAGCTGCATCAGTAGCAGCATCTACAAAATGGCTGCTCATGCAAAGGCAGGCAACATTGTGCATTACAGGCTTTAATAAGAGGCACAACGCTGACAACATATTAGAGAAAACGAGGGAAATTATCTCCCAGTGGCTTACCCCACTTAGACTCTCATGGGGATTTGTGGTGTCAGACAATGCCAGTAACATTGTGCGGGCATTAAATATGGGCAATTTCCAGCACGTCCCATGTTTTGCCCACACCATTAATTTGGTGGTGCAGCATTACCTCAAGAGTGACAGGGGTGTGCAGGAGATGCTTGCGGTGGCCCGCAAAATTGCTGGACACTTTCGGCATTCAGCCAGTGCCTACCGCAGACTAGAGGCACATCAAAAAAGCTTGAACCTGCCCTGCCATCACCTCAAACAAGAGGTTGTGACGCGCTGGAACTCCACCCTCTATATGCTGCAGAGGATGGAGGAGCAGCAAAAGGCCATTCAGGCCTACACAGCCACCTACGACATAGGCAAAGGAGTGGGGATGCGCCTCAGTCAAGCGCAGTGGAGACTGATTTCCGTGTTGTGCAAGGTTCTGCAGCCATTTGAACTTGCCACACGAGAAGTCAGTTCCGACACTGCCAGCTTGAGTCAGGTCATTCCCCTGATCAGGCTGTTGCAGAAGCAGCTGGAGAAAGTGAGGGAGGAGCTGGTAAGCCATTGCGATTACACCAAGCATGTAGCTCTTGTGGATGTAGCCCTTCGTACGCTTTGCCAGGATCCGAGGGTGGTCACTCTTTTAAAGTCAGAGGAATACATTCTGGCCACCGTGCTCGATCCTCGGTTTAAAGCGTATGTTGTGTCTCTGTTTCCGGCGGACACAAGTCTACAGCGGTGCAAAGACCTGCTGGTCAGGAGATTGTCCTCTGAAGAGGACCGTGACATGCCAACAGCTCCACCCTCATTTTCTTCCACATCTATGGCTGCGAGGAAAAAGCTCAGTTTTCCCAAAAGAGGCACTGGCGGGGATGCTGATAACATCTGGTCCGGACTGAAGGACCTGCCAACCATTGCAGACATGTCTACTGTCGCTGCATTGGATGCTGTCACAATAGAAAAAATTGTGGATGATTACTTTGCTGACACCATCCAAGTAGACATGTCAGACAGTCCATATTGTTACTGGCAGGAAAAAAAGGCAGTTTGGAAGCCCCTGTACAAACTGGCTCTATTTTACCTGAGTTGTCCCCCCTCCAGTGTGTACTCGGAAAGAGTTTTTAGTGCAGCGGGGAACCTGGTCAGTGAGCGGCGAAGGAGGTTGCTTCCTCACAACGTTGAAAAAATGATGTTTATAAAAATGAATAATCAATTCCTCAATGAAGTACAGCACTGCCCTCCAGATACTACAGAGGGACCTGTGGTTGTGGAGTCCAGCGGGGACGAATTGATAATGTGTGATGAGGAGGAAGTACACACTGTAGGGGGAGAGGAATCAGAGGTTGAGGATGAGGACGACATCTTGCCTCAGTAGAGCCTGTTTAGTCTGTACAGGGAGAGATGAATAGCTTTTTTGGTGTGGGGGCCCAAACAAACCAATCATTTCAGTCAAAGTTGTTTGGTAGGCCCTGTCGCTGAAATGATTGGTTTGTTAAAGTGTGCATGTCCTATTTCAACAACATACCTCTCAACTGCAGCTCATCCCTCCTCTGCGGGGATAATGTCTCCTGTGCTCTGACACGTCACTCTGTGTACTCTCAGCCTCAGGATCTGACACTACAGCTACCATGCCTCTTGTAGCAGCCCTCACTCCAGGGCCTCTTCCATGTGCAGTGTCCCCCTCTCTCTTGGGTTCACTATAGTGGCATGGAGTTCTCCCCCTCATCCAGGGCACACATTCCTTGCCCTGGCTCAGTCACCACGCTCAGACTTCCAGGCAATGCTGGGGGAGCCTGGGAGCTTCCACCCCAGGTCGCCAGCTACAACTCTCCTCTCCTGTGTCTTCTCTCTCTTTCTGACACTTTAAAGATCGTGCCTTTAAATGAAAAAGTCAGTCTTCATTGCACGACTATGTGCAAGTGCAACAGGGACATTTTTTTGGGTTTACAAAGTCAAACAATAACACTTCGACCCTGTCTGTCTGGGGTCTCTCAATGACGAATTGTCTGTAGCATGTTTGGAGGAGGTATTGTGGCCCCGGTATCAAATTGGGTACCGGGGCCACCCCACTATGCAGTCCAGATACTTGTTTGGTGGAATTCAGACACGTGGAGGGTTTTTTAATTATATTGTGGCCTCGGTACCAAATTGTGTACCGGGGCCACCACACTACGCAGTCAAGATAGATAGATGCGTATTGCGTATCATAGATAAAGTACATTCAGTGGTGTGGGGCAAATTGAAAAATATTCCAAATGCACTGACATTATCAAAAACAAGAGGTTGTCACACGCTAAAACTCCAACATGTATATGATGGAGAGGATGGAGGAGCAGCCGTATGTGTAGTGTAATGCAGATCTGTTGAAGGTTTTTTATATATTTTATTGTGGTGCCCAGTGCCCACTCCTCTACGCAGTCCAGGTACAATTATTGGTGCGAATCATAAAAGTTCAGGGTTTTTAAGATATTGTGGTGACCCACTCCTCTACGCAGTCCAGGTACAATTATTGGTGCGAATCATAAAAGTTCAGGGTTTTTAATATATTGTGGTGACCCACTCCTCTACGCAGTCCAGGTACAATTATTGGTGCGAATCATAAAAGTTCAGGGTTTTTAAGATATTGTGGTGACCCACTCCTCTACGCAGTCCAGGTACAATTATTGGTGCGAATCATAAAAGTTCAGGGTTTTTAATATATATTGTGGTGACCCACTCCTCTACGCAGTCCAGAAAGATACCTTGTTGCAACGTTTTGGACTAATAACTATATTGTGAGGTGTTCACAATACACTGTAAATTAGTGGAAATGCTTGTTATTGAATGTTATTGAGGTTAATAATAGCCTAGGAGTGAAAATAAGCCCAAAAACTTGATTTTTAAACTTTTTATGTTTTTTTCCAAAAAAATCCGAATCCAATACCTTAAATCCGAACCGAGACCTTTCGTCAAGTGTTTTGCGAGACAAATCCGAACCTCAAAAATAACGAAAATCCGGATCCAAAACACAAAACACGAGACCTCAAAAGTCGCCGGTGCACATCCCTAAAAATAACTGCATTTTTTTTGCTTTGAGTCACATAAGTTTTTGAAATATCTACAGGCATCTTTACGGATGTATTAGACACACATCTTGCAATAATTTTTGAACATTTAGGTGTAGGTGAAAATATTTCAGATCCTTTGCTGCTTCTACGTATATGCTGAATTAGAAAATGCTTTATTTTATTGAGAAGTAACATGTTATGTATTTTGCAATGCGCCCTTAAATTGGGCGATTTGGCAATCTGTATAGGATTTAATTATATTGAAAAAGTACAAATATAGAAAGAGTTGGTGGATTCATAAGAGGGAGGAAGAGAGGGAGTGAGTGAGTGAGAGAGAGAGAGGGAGAGGGGGAGAGAGAGGGAGAGAGAGAGAGAGGGAGAGGGAGAGGGGAGAGTGAGAGGGGAGAGAGGGAGAGAGAGAGGGGGGAGAGAGAGAAAGAGAGAGATGGGGAGAGAGAGGGAAAGAGAGAGGGGGAGAGAGAGGGGGGACAGAGAGGGAGAGATAGGGGGAGAGAGAAAGAGAGAGAGAGGGGGAGAGAGGGGAAGAAGAAAGGGGAGAGGGGGAGAGAGAGGGAGAGAGAGAAAGAGGGAGAGATGGAGAGAGAAAGAGAGGGAGAGATAGGGGGAGAGAGAAAGAGAGAGAGAGAAAGGAGAGAGAGAGAGAGAGAGAGAGGAAAAAGAGAGGGAGAGGGAGAGAGAGAGAAAGAGGGCAGAAGTGAGAGAAAAAGAGAGAGCGGATGAGGGAGAGAAAAAGAGAGAGCGGGAGAGAGAAAATTGAGAGAGAAGAAAAGAGAGAGAGAGAAAGAGAGAGGGAGAGAGAGAGAGAAAGGGAGAGAAAGAAAGAGAGAAAAGGAGAGAGAGCGAATTAGAGAGAGAAAAAGAGACTGAATTAAAGAGAGAAAAAGAGAGAGCGAGAGAGAGAAAAATGAAAGGGAGAGAAAGAGAGAGAGAGAAAAAAAAAGAGAAAGAGAGAAAGAAAGTGGGAAATAGAGAAAGAGAGAGAGAGAGAAAGTGAGAGAGTGCGGGAGGGAGGGAGGGAGAGATACTTTGGAGGTAATGAATAGGGCTCAGTGTTACAACATTATATTGTGTAACCTTTAATTGCATGACAGCTAATTGGAAACTTTTTTACTGTTACATTTTAGTATCAAACCCTGTTAATAAGTAACGGTAGATAAAGTCAAAGCGAGCTCACGTACATTGGAGCGGTGCCGGATCACAGTTGTCGCTGTTACAGCAGGACGTGGCTAGCTGAGCCCGTTGCGTTGAGGTCACACTCCCAGATACTCCACAAGACGGTGCATTGGGTGCACATGATCTGCCAAATAGTGTGAGGACATCTGTGTTTGCACATAAACAAGAACAGTTGTCATATATTAGACTTACACATGTGAAATATGACACAATAAAGCAGTAAGGGTAAGGATGTCAGATGCAGCTTGGGTAATAGCTACTGAATGTGGTATGATATATACAGATATTTCAAATGCACTTATAGTCCACCATCAGATGACTCTAATTGATTGGCTTGGGCATGCCCTTCTTCACCTTTTGCCAGATACACAGTTTACCGTTCTGTGTGTTTCAGCCATGCCTTTGTTTTGCCTGTTTTGTTCATTTTCTTTTTCCATTGGAAAGAAAGTTGGATTCTGTGTTGTGTCTACAGTCTAGGGTTAACAAAAATAAACTACTCTGCTTGATAATACAGAGAGGTGCTGAAAAGCATAGAAAGTAGAGATGCTCACTGACCCCCGTGAACTGGTTTTGGTTTTGGATCTGGATTAGCTTCATGTTTTGGTTTTGAATTTGGCAAAACTGGCGTCGTGTTTTGGTTTTGGTTTTGGATTTGTATTTTTTTAGAAATAATCCTAAAATATGCTAAAATCACATAATTTTGCTCTTTTTTTTGTTCCTACATTATTATGAACCTCAATAACACTAATTTAAAGTCATTTGCAGTCAATTTTGACCACCTCACAGTTCACAATATTATTCTCTTACACTTTCGGACAAATACTGCAGCGACCTGGCTGGATGGTAAGCGATAGAGCAATGACACAAACACACGGCAGTTCCTAGCACATCTAGGACACATTGCCACACAGCAGCGGCAGAAAAGAAAAGTTGTGCAAGATGGAATTGTCTTTTGGCCCTCCCACCCACCTTTATGTTGGATCTTAAAAAGGAATCCAAAACTTGCGAGATCCGAGATCCGACAACGTAACAATGACGTTTTGCCTCGTTTTCAATTCCGAGGGCGCGTGACAGTACCGAGCCGGATCTGCTAAGTTTGGGTATGTTCGGTTCTTGGGGAACCGAGTCTGAGCATCTCTAATAGAAAGGAACCAGCATGATAAAGTAATGCACTTAGTAAAAGTTACAGAAGGGCATTTATAAGCCAGTTCATTATTATAGTTCATCAGACAGTGTTTTAACTTTTTTAAGTCCTATGTTCAAGCATATAAGTACCAACTAGTATTAAACAGCATAGAACGCCAAGCTAACCGGGACAGATGACATCACTAACACCCAGATGCTATTGATTATCAATTGTAAACATTTGCATAGAGTACAGTGAATCTTTTATAATGAGGACCTGACTACCTTGGGCTGTCCAAAGCCAGATGCCATAGGATCAGAAAACCCTGTAATGAAGTCGGTGTTTCACCTAATATAATCATAAGTCTATCTCTCAAGAGTCCTTTATCAGCAATAAGGCTTTTGATTGACTGATCACCGCAATTTGTAAAAAAAAAAACTTTTCGCCGGTCCAGCCTGGCAGTGGCCAGCTGCCCTGAAGATACGGACACGGAGTGGTAAGATTTAACTTACTACTTTGCAGGGTCAGCCTCTGGCAATAGGCACATGGGTGAGCCGGCTAGCTTGCACATACGCGGTGGAACTGAATGCCCAGGTCATTCTTTTAAGTTTCAGTTTTCAAAAAAATAAATAAAAATTATAAAAATAGGTAAAAAAAAAAAAATTGAAAACTTTTTCACATTAAAAAATGGTTTATTCAGATAAAGAATTTTCAAATGAGTTTTATCTGTTATTACTATCCTGAGATGGCGATAACAGAACAGATAGCGCGGTGGAACAAGTACCACCACCTTGTTAAATAGGCTTAAACATCCTGTAAAACTATAGATGCTAAGTACTAAGTGCTCACTGCTCTTTCTTCATGCTCGTCTATTTTGTACAGCTGCATATAGGCCTCCGTCTCACAACCAGACCCAACATTAAATCAACAACAACTTTATTTAATAAATAGTGCCTTATCACCTTAACAGACCCCACATTACATTAATAGCCCCCACATTTAATAAAGAGGATCCATATGAAAGTATTAGCCCCAATCTGCTGATACATTAAATACATAGGGCCTGATTCATTAAGACACGTAAATGCGGATATATGTCGGTTTTTGTGTGAAAATCGCTCTGTGCATGCTCAGTAAAGAGCCATATGCCAGAGAACACAGCAATGTCCAAATCATCTTCGAGCACAAAGGACCCATACTACATTCTTACTATTTCATGGGCAGAACAGGGAGGAGACAGGAGCAAATGTAAAAATATATTTTATGTACCGTAGATATTAGAAACATCTTAACATATTTTATGGGGGGAAGAATATATTTTTTAAATATTTTTTCATTAATGATTATATCATACTTGCCAACTCTCCCTGAATGTCAGGGAGACTCCCTGAACTAGGGGTGATCTCCCTCACTCCCTGAAGAGTCTGGCATTCTCCTTGATGCTGAGCCAGTACAAGACGTGGTTGGCTTCGCCATCTGTGGCATGATGACACAGTTCAGAAATTGTGTCCTATGTCCATGTATTGATGCCTATGTAGGTGGCCATTTTCATGGAGACCAAGATTTAATTAAAGACTGACAGGTAAGACAACATGACTTAAGTAATGGAGACAGAAATGTAAAAGACACTTCAGTCTCTAGAGATTCATTAGCTGCTATTCTTGTTTACAGTTGTTTACTCTCCCGGAATGTCCAGGAGACTCCGCATTTCTGGGAGACCTTCCAGGCTCCTGGGAGAGCAGGGCAACCTCTCGATTCTCACCCCTGCAATAGATATTTGGGGGGGGGCGAGGCTTAATGATGCAAATATCGTGTCATCTTAGTCCAGCCCCCTGTTGTAATTGGGCAAAATTTTGACAATCGTTTAAGGGGCGGTGCCAAAATGATGCGATTCATCAAGCCCCGCCCCCGTACGCTCACCTCCCCCGGGATCTCCCTGAAGCCAAGGAGGGAAAGTTGGCAAGTATGGATTATATTGTTAGCAGATGACATTAACTGAAGAGTGAATTTTCAGTGCGTTCTTTTGTGATTTGATATTACGCATGTATATTGGACGTATCCTGTAGTATCTTGTCTGTTAGAGCAGTGCGGACCTAGATCTGTACTCATCAAAAGACGTATTTTCAGATTCGCTCCTTGTTGAATAGGGACGTGTGTATGCCCAAAATATGGATAATGTGCATATAAAAAAAAAAACGCACAATACATTTGTTTTGTGTATCTTGATAAATCAGGCCCATAGTCGTTACATTACATAGAAAGCTGTCTTCAGCAGCCACTTTACATTAACAGCCCTACTATATAACTTTTGTAGCCTGCACCAACTCACATAAATAGACCCACATTACATTCATAATCCACACATTTTATTAGTAGCCCCGCTGTATAACCTTAATAGCCCCTACCAGTGCCGTAACTAGACATTTTAGTGCCCTGGGCGAGACAGGGCACCGGCGCCCCCCATCTAAGTGGGAGTGTCACTAGTCGAGTGGTCAACCTACTGTGGGGGCGTGGCTAGCGCTTTACAAGTTCTAAACCGCACTGAAACCCCTCCCTCCCCATTCTTCACGGTCTGGCTTTGTAAGGATCTTTATGTAATAAGCCTCCATAGAATCAAAGTACTTTAAATGCAGCTGTCAGATGCTAGCTGTATAAAAAATTAATTGTTTTTTTAAATAAAACTCACTGAAACAAATTAAAACATAATTGTAACGGTACCATCTGTATCACACTCTACTTCATCCCACTGTGCCCTCCATCACAGTTTCTTCTTTATCACACCGTGCCATGGAGCCATCTTCATCACATTGTGCCCCCTTATCACCATCACACGAAATTATTATATATATATATATACACACACACACATACAATATAAAGAGCCTCCTAGTGTCCGCCATACTATACAGAGAGCATTCCTGTGACCGCCATACTATACAGAGAGCATTCCTGTGACCTCCATACTATACAGAGAGCATTCCTGTAACCGCCATACCATACAGAGAGCATTCCTGTGACCACCATACTATACAGAGAGCATTCCTGTGACCTCCATACTATACAGAGAGCATTCCTATGACCACCATACTATACAGAGAGCATTCCTGTGACCACCATACTATACAGAGAGCATTCCTATGACCACCATACTATACAGAGAGCATTCCTGTGACCTCCATACCATACAGAGAGCATTCCTGTGACCACCATACTATACAGAGAGCATTCCTATGACCACCATACTATACAGAGAGCATTCCTATGACCACCATACTATGCAGAGAGCATTCCTGTGACCTCCATACTATACAGAGAGCATTCCTGTGACCTCCATACTATACAGAGAGCATTCCTATGACCACCATACTATACAGAGAGCATTCCTGTGACCACCATACTATACAGAGAGCATTCCTGTGACCACCATACTATACAGAGAGCATTCCTATGACCACCATACTATACAGAGAGCATTCCTGTGACCTCCATACCATACAGAGAGCATTCCTATGACCACCATACTATACAGAGAGCATTCCTATGACCACCATACTATGCAGAGAGCATTCCTGTGACCACCATACTATACAGAGAGCATTCCTATGACCACAATACTATACAGAGAGCATTCCTATGACCACAATACTATACAGAACGCATTCCTATGACCACCATACTATACAGAGAGCATTCCTATGACCACCATACTATACAGAGAGCATTCCTATGACCACCATACTATGCAGAGAGCATTCCTGTGACCACCATACTATACAGAGAGCATTCCTGTGACCACCATACTATACAGAGAGCATTCCTATGACCACAATACTATACAGAGAGCATTCATATGACCACAATACTATACAGAGAGCATTCCTATGACCACAATACTATACAGAACACATTCCTATGACCACCATACCATACAGAGAGCATTCCTGTGACCACCATACCATACAGAGAGCATTCCTATGACCACCATACTATACAGAGAGCATTCCTATGACCACCATACTATACAGAGAGCATTCCTTTGACCACCATACTATACAGAGAGCATTCCTATGACCACCATACGATGCAGAGAGCATTTCTGTGACCTCCATACTATACAGAGAGCATTCCTGTGACCGCCATACCATACAGAGAGCATTCCTGTGACCTCCATACTATACAGAGAGCATTCCTGTGACCTCCATACTATACAGAGAGCATTCCTATGACCACCATACTATACAGAGAGCATTCCTATGACCACCATACTATACAGAGAGCATTCCTATGACCACCATACTATACAGAGAGCATTCCTATGACCACCATACTATACAGAGAGCATTCCTGTGACATCCATACCATACAGAGAACATTCCTGTGACCTCCGTACCATACAGAGAGTATTCCTGTGACCTCCATACTATACAGAGAGCATTCCTATGACCACCATACTATACAGAGAGCATTCCTATGACCACCATACTATACAGAGAGAATTCCTGTGACCTCCATACTATACAGAGAGCATTCCTGTGACCGCCATATCATACAGAGAGCATTCCTGTGACCACCATACTATACAGAGAGCATTCCTATGACCACCATACTATACAGAGAGCATTCATATGACCACCATACTATACAGAGAGCATTCCTATGACCACCATACTATACAGAGAGCATTCCTATGACCACCATACTATACAGAGAGCATTCCTGTGACCTCCATACCATACAGAGAGCATTCCTGTGACCGCCATACCATACAGAGAGCATTCCTGTGACCTTCATACTATACAGAGAGCATTCCTGTGACCTCCATACTATACAGAGAGCATTCCTATGACCACCATACTTTACAGAGAGCATTCCTATGACCACCATACTATACAGAGAGCATTCCAGTGACCTCCATACCATACAGAGAGCATTCCTGTGACCTCCATACCATACAGAGAGCATTCCTGTGACTGCCATACTATACAGAGAGCATTCCTGTGATGGAGAGGGTGCAGAGGTTACAGCTGTATATCGGGGGTCCAGGAGTCAGAATTGACAGGTGAATAGAAACAGAGGGAACTGATATGCAGGGCAAGGAAAGGTCAAATTTTGGGGGTGTGGTCATACATTTGGGGACATGGCAATGCGCCGTTGGGGCGGGGCTAGCACATCAAAATCACTAGGTCCTGAATTCACCAGAGTGTCACATATGTCCCAGCACTCCTGACTTTTAAGACATCTAGCACCACAGTGTAGTATACAAAGAATGCAGTGTGTACACAAACAGTTCAGTCTTGGCCAGCACCTTACATTGGGCACAACACTCACCAAAAAGTGACATTGTCCCTACTAGAATCACAACATTTCACACACTCTGCTGCTCTCTCCTACCTGTTCTTCTCACTTTCACCACCTGTGACTGCTGCTTTCTATAGTTGCGGCTTGTCCGGATCCTGGAAAGTTGAAGGACCTATTTTAAAAAAATTAGTGCTTCTATCCCTCTTTTTTTTTAATCAGTGTTTCTCTCCCCTTTTTTTTTTAGTGTTTCTCTCCCCTTTTTTTTTAATTAGTCTTTCTCTCCCCTTTTTATTTTAATTAGTGTTTCTCTCCCCTTTTTCTTTTAGTGTTTCTCTCCCTTTTTTTAATTAGTGTTTCTCCCTCCCCTTTTTTTTTTTTTTACTCTCTGCCTCTCTCCCGTTTTTTTTACTTGCTCTTCTTTATAGCACTGTCCCTTTCTGTTTCCCTCCCCTTGCCTCTCCGCTTCTTTACTTACCTTCTTTCTTCTCTTCTCTTCTTTCTTCTGTCTTCTCTGCTTTCTTCTGGTCTTGTCTGGTGCTCCTCACTGACTGCCGGGCGTGACTTGATGACATCACGCCCAGCAGTCAGTGTGAATGAAGAAGAGAGGAAGGAGGGACGCAGCGCCGATCACGTGAGTATGAATCATTTTTTTTTTACCTCTCCAGCTCCCCCCACCAACGAAGCCTTTCCCCTGTGGAAAACTAAAATAAAAATCACCAAATAGAAAAAAATAATAAAAAATAAATAAATTACAAATTAGGACGCGAGGGCCCGGCCCGGGCCCCCTGGCAAGCCCGGGCCCGGGTAAAGTGTACCCGTTCCCCCCCCCTCTCGGTGGCCCTGGTTATCAGGAACAGAGGTGAGAGTGTTGGCGGAACGCAGGGTTGTCAGGAGGAGCTGGGGATGCTGGGAGGGGCAGTCCTGGAAGCAGAGTCCTGGAAGCAGAGAGCTGCTAACACACAGCATGTGATATAACAGACCAGTGCTTAGGGAGAGAACAACTAATGGAGCTGACAGATCCCCCTCCCCCTCACTTACTTAAGGTCTGTTCTCAGCTCCCCGCAGTGTTGACTCTCCTGCACTGACAGCATGGTGACATCATCAGTGATGCTGCAGTGGCAGCATGGTGACATCATCGGTGATGCTGTAGTGACAGGGAGCCGGCGTTTTCTTTCATAGTCCTTTCATGGACCAGCCACCACACTAGCCCCTCTCCCCCCTCTCGCGACCCTCCCTCCCCCCCCGACTCGCGGGGGCCACACTTTTTTTTTTAGATTTTTTTTTTTTTACTATGTAACACAGAGGGGAAGGTAGCGGGCGGCTGCTGCGCACCCTCGGGCTTGCACCCGGGGCGACGGCGCCGCCCGCACCACCCTAGTTACGGCTCTGGCCCCCACTATATTACACTAAAAGCACAGACACATTACATTAATACCATTCCCTACACTTTAATATAATGTTGTAGCAATATATAAACTTGAGACAATCTTTCACCTATAGTAATATAGTGATATGACATATATCACAACAGGCGAAAGATTGTGATTTAGAATTGTTTGAATCTCCATTTTGGCTTACAAAATGGAGTCAGGATTACAAAATGGAGTCTAGCAGCCATGATTGTAACTATATGCTACAGCTTTAATGAAATTAAGTTTTGCAAGAAATGAAAATGTTTATGACTTTCATGCTTCATGGAATGTACGCTTTGCAAGGCCTTAATGCTCTGTTCTTGGTACTTATTTTTTAAAACAACGATAAGAGAAGCAGTGTTTCCAAAACCTTAGACAGGTCCTCATATTTTAAACACATTGTAATTAAAGAGGCACATTCTTTGAGTAGAGGTGCATTTACTTCATACTTGCCAACTCTCCTGGAATGTCCGGGAGGCTCCCGAATTCCGGGTAGGTCTCCCGGACTCCCAGGAGAGCTGGCAATTCTCCCGTATCTGCCCTAGTGATGTGGGCAGATTTCAAGCCTCCATGTGTTAGGAACCCCTCCAGCCGGCATAACACAACCCGGAGTCTACTCTGCCAATCAGGTGTTCACTGGAGCCCCTGATGGTGGGGACACACTGGGCTGCAGACTGCCAGAGGGTTGTGAAGTGTGTACCGGCTGGGGAGAACCCAGGTAAGTGGAGTGAGGTCCACGCAGAGGTCAAGGGCCGGCAGCAGGTTGCCAGTCCAGTTAACAAGCCGGGGTCAAGGGTCACAGGCAAACAGGAGAAACGGTAAACAGGCCAAAGGTCAGGGTCACGGGATACACAAGCGAAGTCCAAATCCAAGCCAAGGGTCATACACGAGAGATCAGCAGAATTACAATACACAGGAACAGGAACAAGCAGGTCAGCAGACTGTGAGACAGAAGCTATAACCAGCAATGAGGTAGCAGACCTCATTGCTTTAAATAGTGAGCACAGCCAATCAGAGCCTGGCTCTGATAGTTCCCAGCCCCCCTGCACCTAATTTCATTAGCCCGCAGGCTATTAACTTTACTGAGCGCATGCGCCCGGCTTCTCACTGCCGGGACGCAGCGCTGAAGCATCCATCGGCCGGGCCATGGGCGGAAGTGATGTCCCGGTCGCCATAGCGACGGCCGGGACGCAGGTAAGAGAGTCGCGGCGGCTGGGCACCGCCGCGACTCATAACACCATGATGAAATTCTCCAGGAATTGCATAATTATGCCACTACCGTGGTTGAATGACGCTTCATTACATCACAGGGGACAGGGCCAAAATAACACGATTTGAGGAGCCCCACGCCTTCACGCCCACCTGCACACCGAAACTCCTGGAGGCTAATATTCAAAGGTTGACAACTATGATGTACTTAATAGTTATCCAATCAGTGTAAATGCCCCTCTGTGTAAGGGTGCCAAGATTATTGCTTAAAACATATGGACAAATGTATTATTGTTACCTTCTGATCTGTTTAGTTAAATGGTCCGTGTTCATGTAACTTAATAAACCATACTTACCTACTCTTGGCAAGTGGAGTCCGGGAGAGGGGCATGACTAGAGGGCGGGGCGCAGCCAAACGTGTCATTTTGGCCCCGCCCCCGCATCAGAAATGCCGTTTTGTCGTGGAGGTGGGGACAAAATGATGCGATTCCCCGTGAAATGCGTCATTTCGGCTAGGCAGTGGCGGGATTTTATCAGACACACACCAATCCAGGGTGCCAGATAACGCAGTAAAAGAGCTATTGAAATCCATAGCAAAAAGGCAGTTGGGTGTCTAGCTGTATTATACACCCTACACTTATAGTGAAATGGAAAAAAAAAGCAGCCTGCAAAGACTGTACAATAAAATAGAACTGCCCAAAGCAGATTTTCTGTTTGTGTATATATTATTCCCAAACCTTATTATTGCAAATTATGAAAAATATAGTTTAATACCTGCTAGGCCCTCCTTAATTCTACAGCTAATAAATGTCAAGTTTCCTGATGAACTTGGCTGCACAATAGTGGGTCATTAAGACACGTGTCTGCCGATTTTGAGCGCATCATACGCAAAATCAATCTGCACATGCCCAGAACTGATCCATATGCCAAAATAATAGTCCTTTCCACTCATCGTATGCAAAGGGCGCTTACTACGGCCTACAATTTCGGGAAGGGAATGAGGTTGGAAGTGGCGTTTGGCCATAGTCAGTTTACAGTGAGGGCCAGGTTCAAGCGCATGCAGCCACGTCCGAATTACCATACCTCTTGCACTAGCTATAGAGCTAGTCTCAGTCCTGAGTCCTAGTTATGCCAGTATCGCATGCATGCTATAACATGTATCTGCAAGCAGGAGCAAATTTCCATGTACAATCATAAATGACTATTTTATTGACAGGTAACATTAACTGCTTAATATTCCTTTTTCTGTGCACTCTTTTGAGATTTTATATTCCACGTAGGTGTTGTATGTGGGAAGTATTGTCATGAGCCGCGGCGGTACGCCACATCCTGGCGTGAACTAGCAGCCGGACGTGTGCTTTAGTTTCTGTGCTCTGTTATTATCCTTGTGGCATAGATGTTAGAGGGTGTAGGGACATCCTCCAACACCAGGGGGAGCTCTCATATGATTTAAACTGGTTCACTTATATTTTTATACATGCTTCCTGGTTATGTTATTTCCTATGCTAGTTCTAGCTAGTAATTAATTAGCTGCCTCCTGAGGCTGATTGTCAGCACTATCCTCCTCTGTCCTGATTGGCTCTTAGTACTATTTAAGGCAGTGAGATCTGAGCCTCACTGTCGGTTATAGTGCCCTGTTTTCAGTTCTGCTGCCTGCTACCTTGTTCCTGTGTATGACCCTTGCCTGTTCCTGGACTCTGAACCTGTGCTTCTGACCCTGATCTTTTGCCTGGACTCTTATGCTGCTGTTTTGCCTGTGACATCTGACCTCGGCTTGTTTACTGGTTTCGCTGTCTGCTGCTGGCCCTCGACCCTTGCTTGGATTCACTCTGCTGTTTTATCCTACACACTATCGCTGGGTTCTCCCCAGTCAGTGCACATCTCACGACCCTCTGTTTGTCTGCGGCCAAGTCTGTCCCCACCACTAGGGGCTCCAGTGAACACCAGACTTTCAGAGCAGACTCCGGGTTTTGTCGCACTGGCTGGAGGGGTTCCTAACAAGCATGAGTTCAATTCCCGACCATGGCCTTATCTGTGTGGAGTTTCTATGTTCTCCCCGTGTTTGTGTGGGTTTCCTCCGGGTGCTCCAGTTTCCTCCCACACTCCAAAAACATACTGGTAGGTTAATTGCCTGCTAACAAATTGACCCTAATCTGTGTGTGTGTGTGTGTGTTAGGAATTTAGACTGTAAGCCCCAATGGGGCAGGGACTGATGTGAGTGAGTTCTCTGTACAGCGCTGCGGAATCAGTGGCGCTATATAAATAAATAGTAATAATAATAATACGTACCCTGCAGTGTCTGGTCTAGTAGAGTTACCTACACCCAAAGTCATCCCCACATCTATCTTGAGATCCATTTCTTGTTGACTTCGGGAGTATGCAGAGCGAATTTATGCTTAGTTTAAACTAAACACATGGTGCACTCAATGGGTTGGAGTCATTAAGGAGAGTAAGGCAAAAAAAAGGAGTAAATGTTCTACAGGACAAGCCACGTTACAATACAAGGGGTGCAAATTATTTTATTATTCTGCAGATAAGTTAAATACTGTCTGATTTTCATGTAACACACAAATACTTGATAGCCTTATTTTGACATTGAAATTTAAAGATGATCTAGGACAGGGGTCGGCAAACCCCGGCACGCGTGCCAGACGTGGCACGCTGACCACTTTTGTCTGGCACGCCGACGCTTAAGCTGCTTCAATAAAACAGCCGGTGATGGCTGAAACGCAGCTACTGCGCATGAGCAGAAGCTTCTTTTCGGCCATCACCGGCTGCTTTACTGAAGCGGCTTCAGTAATGAAGCAGCTTCACTAATGCGCAGTAGCTCCGTTTCAGCCATCACTGGCTGTTTTATTGAAGCAGCTCCCAGGTTTCTGAGTCTACAAAGGTAAGTAAGGGCAGCAAATTGAGGGGCACATATACTTGGCATACTTTTTATTTGTGGGGGCAACTGTGGCATACTATATATTTCTGGGGGCAACTGTGGCAAAGTATGAATTGTGGGCACAACTATGAGGCATAAGATGAATTGGGGACACAATTATGAGGTATGATGTGAACTGGGGCACTACTGTGCGGCATAACATTTTTTTGCTGAGAGGGGAGGGGGCGGCTACAAATTGGCCGGGCCTGCTTGGTGGCCCGAGTCCTCACTGGAGACTTATCTTTGAAAATATTTTTTTTATTTTAAAAGTACTTTTTTTAAAAAAAATGTATTGAGTGCAGGGGGGATCGGTAGTGGCTAAATCCCCTTCAGCTCAGGTATCTTCAGACGCCAGGTCATGTGACTGCACTGGTCACATGGTACTCGGTGGGCTGCTGGATATCTTCCCATGCTGTGCAGTGGAGAATAAGGTAAGAAGAAGGTGTGCTGGAGAGGGGGCATTTGTGACTAAAGGTGATGGAGAGGGGCATGTGTGACTAAAGGTGCTGGGCAGAGGGGGGGGCGAGTGTGATTAAAGCATGTGGGCAGAGGGGACATATGTGAGCAAAGCTGCTGAGCAAGGGAGCATGTGTGAGTAATGCATTTTTCTGTAAGAGGGTGGCCTGGTGCTTTTCACCTGCTAGACACGCCCCCAATGATGCACTGCCACGCCCCCAATTGTACGACCACTTGCATGGTAAAAAAATGTTGCACTCTGAAAAAGGTTGCCAACCCCTGATCTAGGACATGCCCAACCCCCAACTATAAATCTGCCATCACATTTTAAATTTACCTCCCCCTCCAATGCATCATGGTTTTGCCTAGGTGCAAAGTTACTCCTTTTTTATGCTTTGCTCTCCTCAATGACTCAGGCCCTGTGTGTCTAATGACATCATTCATAAGATGTTAGAATCGTGTTTATATATTGCCACAACATTATATTGACGTGTCTGCATTGTAATAAATGTGACATTACCATTATTGCCTTTTATATATGTACATAGGTTTCATTAAACATTCTATACCTTGAACTATATATGGTCATACCGCAAACCAACGGTATTGAGCGCTAGGAAATGCGATTTATAACTATTATCAAAGAGAATATTGGGTTGCTCTTATCCCAAGCCGCACACACAGTGACAAGCCTAGTTAGTGCGCTTTGATTCTTTATGTATATTGTGGAGATATATTTTCAGATGAAATAAAGAATGAACTTTCTTATAATTCATTCAATATCCGAGTCTTTTTATTACAAAAATAATATTTTTGTCATGGTGGCAGTGTGCCAAGGTAACCTCTAGCTCAGAAAGGTTTAGGAACCAATGTGATGGCCAATCAGAGAGTTAGTTACTCACAGAAGAGAGCACATAAGCGTTCGTAATTAACACACTGGCCAAAGTAGACCGGTTGTGGGAGTACTGGCCTTGTTGTTGTACCTCCCCTAAAAAATCTTTATTACTTAGATCATTGAAAGTCCAACTATCCTATCTGTGTCCACTATTGATAACAGGTAAAGCCCGTCTGGCGAAACTTTAAGTTCATTACACAAAGATTTCACCTGGGTTTTTTTTTTTTTTAACAAGCTAAAAGGACACATAAAAACTCCCCCTGACATGGTTTGTGTCGCTGACTTTTGTCATGTGACACCTCAGGGAAGTCATCTGCTCGTAAAGCTAATTAAGAGGACTTCAAATGGAAGCAAAAATAAAAGACTTAGGGGTTTATTTACGAAAGTGCGGGTTTGAAAAAGTGCAGATGTTGCCTATAGGAACCAATCAGAATCTAGCTGTAATTTTGTAGAATGTACTAAATAAATGATAACTAGAATCTGATTGGTTGCTAAAGGCAACTTCACCACTTCTTCAAACCCGCAGTTTAGTAAATCTAGCCCTCAATATAGACATTGGATAGATAGCATACACTAAGGTTTTATATATTAATAATCGAAAAATGGTACCTAGGATGCATGGATTGAACGCGACATGGCTGGGCCCCATAGCAAATCTTGAAGGGGAACGCAGTGATTCCGTTGCACCTCTCGGGAGGACCTCGTTCTGCTCTACAGGGATAATTACTACAAATTTCTGGTCTCATTGATGAGAGATTCTAGCATTGGTGGAATAAAAGCCACGACAAAGGGTGCGACTGCTTTGGGGCCCAGAGGTGTGGGGGCCTCAGCTCTGCTCCTCTGTGGCCCTATAGATGTGGGGGCCCAGCATGATTAGGGCATAGTCTACATTACCTAACACACACACACACACATCATCATCATTTATTTATATAGCGCCAACATATTCCGTAGCGCTTTACAATTGGGGACAACACACACACACACACACACACACACAGAGACTAGGGTCAATTTTTGATAGCAGCCAATTAACCTACTATATTTTTGGAGTGTAGGAGGAAACCGGAGCACCCGGAGGAAACCCACGAAAGCACGGGGAGAACATACAAACTCCACACAGATAAGGCCATGGTCGGGAATTGAACTCATGACCCCAGTGCTGTGAGGCGGAAGTGCTAACCACTGAGCCACCGTGTCGAAATGCTGTAAAATGCAGTGTTATTATTGTAAGGGCAATGTATATATATATATATATATATATATATATATATTTATATACCCATTAAATTCCATTGACAGCAAGGTGGCTCAGTTGTTAGAATATAGCGCTATAAAAAAATCTGTTAATAATAATAATAATACAAAGAAGAATCATTTGCATTTGATCTTTTGCAGGCTCCTTCGGTTCTTTCTGCAACTCTTCAATTCCAAGCATTGCCATCATTCCATCCATATCTACATAGATTACAGTGATTATACTAAGCTAATTATAATATATAGTATTATATTATTATTAGTTATTACTATATAATTATTATTATTATTAGTACTTATAATATAAGCTTATCATAATAAGCTAATTATACTAATAAGTATAATCACTTATTATAATAAGTGATTATACTACTATACTATACCATTAAAATCTTTATCTGCACTACTTAAAACAATTGGCAAATATGACATTATCACATAGACATTTGTATCACTCACCTGGAGTTACAAGATCCAGGAGCACACAGAACACAGGTAGAAATGATTTCATGGTTCTCAATAATACTCGGCATTAGAAGCTGAAATATATAAGAGCAAGGGCAGCCAACGAAGAATACACCCAATAAAATTAAGAAAGGGTGGGGCCAGAAATCACTGCCCTTTGTGACATTAGTACGTGATGTGCTGATCTTGCTTGACTAAGAAAAAACCTCTAGCAATTAGTAATCAATTTACAGCAAGGTGTGGAATCTTGTGTCAAAGGTGCAGATTGGGTTATTCAGTTTATAGACTATATCACAGATTGACAGCAGAGATCTTTGGTAAAGATAAAGCAGAGAATGCAGAACTTCGCTTCAAAATGATCATCATTTATATGAGGCCACAAATTCCATAGTGTCTGACATATATGACATACATGAAAACCAGTAAGCATAATTTCAGGTACATGGGTAAAATAAGCAGAATGATAAATGCATTTGTGAGAGAGCGCCTGCCTATGGAGCCCGTGAAGAGTGGAAAGACCAGAAGACTGAAAGAAGAAAAAGAAAACTACTCACTGTTCCTGGGGTCCAGCAGCAGTAAGTTCCAATCTTCTTTCGCCACAGGTCCCGGCGCCGGTAACATTGAACAGCTGAGCCAATCGGGACTCAGCGTACCCTGTCAGCCAATTGCCATTCGGGAAGGGGATCCAATTGCGGCTCCCCTCTGGCTGTTTGAATTGTTGACACCACGGTGATCCAATCATGGCTCGCCGTGTCATCACGCAGTGTCGCGTCAAAGCCATGTGATGTTGGTGTGCCAGCGGTTATATAAGCCACTGCACAACGTCATTTTCCAAAAGTCTGGCGGCGGTGAAAGGGGGCGGACATCGCGGGACATCCGGAGACACCACGTCAACAACAGAAGACGGTGGAAGTGGTAGGGAGCCATTGTAAGAGCTGGGAGCTACCCTGCCACAAAATGAAAATGGAAGAGGCATCTGCAGGACAGAAGAACAAAGAATCCAGAAAGAAAAAGAAGACGACTCCGGTGGCGGGGAGCCCTTGTAAGGTTTAACAGTGACCCGACCAAGAAGACAGAAGAAGCCAGTGCGCCGAAGAGGAGAAGGGGCGCCGCCAGCTGGAGGGACTGAAAGATCCGAAGATGCCAGTGACAAGTTGAGTTTCCTATGCAGAGTATCAGTGTATCCACTGTAATTGTCGCGCTCAATGTTAGAAGAACGGTAACTAGAATAAGTGGATATTAAAACACAAAGAGGCAGATTCAATGCGTACAAAGCGGGGCGCAGATGAATACCGTTACTACGGTAATAGATGCACATTATTATCCTTAATACATAATTTCCAAGCTGATTTTTGCTCGCAGGTCTGTGAGCTAAGGGTAATGTGAGCTAATGGTAATGATGCGCGCCCACGAGGGGAATTGAATCTGCCCCTAACTGTCAGTTTTGAAAGCGAGAGATAAGTACATGAGAGGTGGCCCCTATGGGACCATCTATGATTTATCTTCTGAGTTAAGAGAAAGCTATGCCTGGTATCACACACTGCATTGTTATCAATTGTTTAATAGCAATCATAACAATCTTGGAGTACTGGCTGCTGAATGGATATTAGAACATAATTCCCATCATAGTAATTAGTCGCTAGTGCAGAGTGTTGAAATAATCAGAATACATTATTTTCCTCCTCCGAGCCACCACATAAACTGATCGTCTAAGCAGCATTCAATGTATCAACCCATTGATTTAGCTTTCAGGTATTATACAAGTACCTATCATCTATGTTGATGAGTATCAAATGTTTCTTTCAGTTAGTTCCCTATGTATCTGATCATATAGTTGTCATGATCCGATACATAGGGAACCAAGTGATACAAATTCTTATAATACTCTTGGATATTGAGACTCCTCAGTAGGCTCCTAGTATGTTATCTGAAAGAAACATTTGATCTAGAACAGGGGTCAGGGAACTTTTTTTTACCTTTAACCCCAAAATATATTTAGATACACTGACGTTACCCCCTTGATTGGAAAGGAAGGAAATCATATATTATTAAATACTGGAATTCAAAATTTTATTGAATCTATTTCAAAATTTCTTTGAAAGCTTCAACTTCAAAACTTCAGGTTTTGGAGAAAAGATGTTGCTTCATTTTTGATACGAGAGCGTCAATATTGGGGCATTTTGACGTCAGAGCAATTTGGATACAGTCTTCAGCGTCCAATCGATTTCTCTGCTCTGTTTTTATGTTCGTTAGAGTGGAAAATCCTTGTTCGCAATGGTAGGTTGTTGTAAAAGGCAGCAACTTTTTGACTGAATCCTCATGTGCAAATTTGATTGACCTTGCAGCTGTTGACATCCAAAAATATGACAGATCTGCTTTGTTTTCAAATGCAATACGTGCTTCATTATTGCATCGAAGCTCAAAAAGTGCCTCTGCCAACCCTTGAGGCTCTTCTGGTACAACAGCAATTTCACATTTAAAGGGGTTTACAATCCATCTGACAGCATGTGAATCGGCAGCATTACCCCCAGGAATTTCATTTTTACCCCATTTGGGGTAATTTATCCCTGTTCCCTGACCACTGGTCTAGAAGAATTTTATGACACATCAACATAAGATTTACGCGGGAAATCAGGACCATAAACGGTTGTCATGACAACCGGTTTTTTTTTGTATATCATTGTTTTTATATTGTGTTTATTTATAATTGTTATATAGCTACATAGTATTATGCAATATGTGTTTACTGTCCTTAGAGCATAAGTTTATTACACCTTTGATGTATCTGTATATGGATTTACAATACTACATTACCATTGGGTATTGAGGAGGTTATATTGTATAAAAAGCCAACCAGAGCTGCACCTTGATAATGAGCCCAGAGGAGGATGGAAGCGCATTGGTGAATATTATATACCCTGGCAGTTGGAACCTATTTGGATCTGTATATACGCTATGTCTCCTGCACCATCTGGTAGGGGCAACTACTGTTTTTTGTTATTTTGATAAATTGTTTTTAAGTAATGCACCTAGATTGAATCCTTCTCTCTGGAGTTATATCTGCCCTGAAAGAAGGACATAAGAGAAGATACTGGTGTATTAATTTCGTTTGAGATGTGATCCACTTGTATTATCCGAGATTGATGTAAGCATACTACCCTCAGGGGTTTTGATGGAACCTATGGTGATTGAGTCTACATCTGTTTCTTTCACTAAAAATATTTTTTTGGGGGTGTTTGCATTTTCTCTCCCCACTTGGTGAGGTACCTTTTGTACACTATCAGTTATATATATCATAACGTACTTCACTATTATATGTATCTTTTCTCTCCCTGTTGACTCTCCTACTTGAGGACTATACAACGGTGAAGAGTGGAGGAAAAGAACTACAAAGAGTGACATTTTCTGTAGACTATTGAACTGTTGCTGGAACTTTTTATATGACATACATAGGCAAACCGAGGGGGAGGGGTTTCCTAGTGCCTGGAAACCCCCTTCCAAGCCTGGCCCCTGCCCCCGCTTCACACGGCTCTGAAAAGGGAGAGCTGCGTGCACCTAACAGTAGTGCACGCAGCATTGCCCATGTATATTATAGGGATAGGAAGAGTTGGAGAGCAAACTAATTTACATCCCTTAAATTGTAACATAGTTTGTCCCAGAGAACATTTACTCCTTTTTTGCCTTAATGACTCAGGCCCACAGAGACTAGGGTCAATTTTGATAGCAGCAAGACGTTTGTACTGGATGCTGGGTCCAACCTCAGAACAGGCAGATAACGGATTACATTGGTCTAATCTGTAGGTCTCAGGAATTGCTGCAGGTAAATAGGAGTCAATGCAGGATCTTGAAGCAGTGATTTTTTATTAGCTCGAGTAGCCCTTATAAGGCCAGTTACATGCTAGTTTGTGGTACTAGCGATCTGAGAAGTTACAGATGGTATGATAATACATTACATGGTCAAACGGCTCTTTATATACAGCTTTGCACGCATTCCCTGGCAGGAGGTAATCCAGCCTCCTGCCCCTTTAAACAATCCAGGCTGCTTCATGCAGCCTGCACATAAATCAGCCTGGAGGGGTTAACACCTTTTTACATAGGAGCTCGTGGCACCATAACGTCTGAAATATTCCGTCTCAGGATGTAAAATCCTCTACACTTGCAGTCAACACAATTTTATACTTTTAACAAAATTTACACTAAGCAAAGTAAAGAGGGCAGCACAGTGGCTCAGTGGTTAGCACTTCTGCCTCACAGCACTGCGGTCATGAGTTCGATTCCCAACCATGGCCTTATCTGTGTGGAGTTTGTATGTTCTCCCTGTGTTTGAGTGGGTTTCCTTTGGGTGCTCCGGTTTCCTCCCACACTCCATAAACATACCAGTAGGTTAATTGGCTGCTATCTAAATTGACCCTAGTGTGTGTGTGTGTGTGTGTGTGTGTGTGTGTGTGTGTGTATGTTAGGGAATTTAGACTGTAAGCCCCAATGGGGCAGGGACTGATGTGAGTGAGTTCTCTGTACAGCGCTGCGGAATTAGTGGCGTTATATAAATAACTGATGATGATTTCCCACATCACGTGCTGTTTACACTGTTCAGACAGGTTCTAGCACACAGGACGAAAGACTACATGGGAAAGAAAGGTAACGGCCCCCTACTGTGCTTTCAGGCTAAAAAGACATATTAGACACTCATCAAAAGGCCTAATTAACTTAAATGAGGATTTCCTTTCAAAGTTACACAACAGATTTCCTCAAACAAATGCCTATTGCATCAGAAATCAATACCTCATCAACATCAACACCCCAGAAATCAGTGCATTTCTAATGCATTTCTAATGCACAGCATCAAAATTCAGTACATCTGCAATGATATAAATTGGCGCACCACGCTAATAATTTAAATATATTTATAAGTTATTTATAAGTGATCCAGCCACAGATACATACATCTAACACAGAGTTAATTTAGAACATAAAAGGTATTGTATTGCTTGGTTAAACTGTGATCTACCTTTATGATAATGAAATTAGTTATAAATAGACATTATGCATATTTGCCTTGCAATTAGCATCTCAGTGCAATTAGCACATCATATAATAATTTCTAAGCGCTTTACGTTTTATTCTTTGTGTCCCTATATCAGGAACCTGTGTAAATTTAGTAGCAGAACTTACAAGTACAACAATTACAAGTTGCCTCCCTAAAAGCCCATGTCTGGGAATACATTTCAAATCCAATTGCAAAGTTAGTCCCCAGGACCAAAGACTACAAGTCCTGGTATGCTTGAGACATATATCTGAGCTCTCAAGTTCTTCTTTATTCTACTCTTCTACTTTCCTATATGTTGCAGTTGAAGCGGAATTGGAGATATCTGGATTTTGTTAGGAACCCCTCCAGCCGGCACAACACAACCCGGAGTCTACTCTGCCAGTCAGGTGTTCACTGGAGCCCCTGATGGTGGGGACAGACTGGGCTGCAGACTGACAGAGGGTCGTGAAGTGTGTACCAGCTGGGGAGAACCCAGGCAAGAAGAGTCAGGTCCACGCAGAGGTCAAAGGCCGGCAGCAGGTAACAGTAACGATGAACAAGCTGAGGTCAGAGGTCACAGGCAAAGTAGCAGAACGGGTAAACAAGCCAAGGATCAGGGTCACAGGAAACACAAGCGAAGTCCAATACAAAGCCAAGGGTCATACACGGGAAGTCAAACGTAGATACAGGATACAGGAACTGGAACAAGCAGGTCAGCAGACTGGAGCACAGAAGCTATAACCGGCAATGAGGCAGCAGACCTCATTGCCTTAAATACCCAGCTGAACCAATCACAGGTTGAACACACTCCTGCAGGTTAATAGAGCAGTCACTAATAGAGCCAATCAGGGCTTGCCCCTGGCCTGCACAGTTGCAGGCTAATGCCTGTAATTGCCTCCTATAATCTGCCCATATTAATTAGCCCACAGGCTGTAGAACGCTGCGCCCGGCTTCCTCCTATTGCCGGGACGCAGCTCTGAAGTGTCTGCTGGTTGCCCCGGCAACGGCTGGGTTATGGCCGGAAATGACGTCCCGGTCGCCATGGCGACGGCCGGGACGCGGGTGAGTGAGTCGCGGCGGCTGGGCACCGCCGCGGCTCATAACAGATTTATAATTTTTCTCCTAAAGAGATGTTTTATTCAGAGAGTGTTTCAAGATTTGAAGGCTGTGGGAGAGTCTGATTGGGCATGGTAGGGAATTCCATAAGTGGGGGGCAGCACGGGAGAAGTCTTGCAGGCGGGAGTGAGAGGTGGTTACCAGTGACAAGATGAGGCATAGGTCAGGGGACAGAGGACAGACAGAGAGTATTTTGAGATAAGATTTGAGATAAACTAAGAAATCTAGAGTAGAAATTGAAGAAATTTAAGAACTTGCAAAAAAAAACAAAAAAAACTCCTTTGCACTGTCATACACTATTATTTTGATTACATAGCAGCACTCAGGCTCTCCAACTAAGGACCTCTTAGATTTGGTATCACCTCCTCTAAAGACTTCCTCTGTTGGTACAACCCATTTCAAAATCTGGGTTTTTATGTATGTTAGGATACAACAATCATCTATCACATAACAAATAACAGATTTTAATTTGACATTATATGATAAAACCATTTAAAAAGTAAGTACTCTACATGATTCAGTAGCTTACATTATTACTTGAGGAATATGGACCCAGTCCTCCTTACAACACAGCTTTAATTAATTGACCAGAGCATCTCAATGGGGTTGAGGTGTAGACTTTCACTTGGCGATTCCAAAACCTTGGTTCTTTCATTTTTCAGCCATTTAGTCGTAGTTGTGTGAGTGTGTTTAGGTTCATTGTCCTGATTCAAGATCCAGTTTCAGCTAAATTTCAGTTGTTGGACAGGTGATCGCATATAAACTGTTTACTCTAGCATCGGTCTCACTGAATAGTGAAATAATCAGTTTTTTATACATGAGACTCCTCCCACAGCCCTAGCTTGATGGGCAGGTGACACTTCCACCTGTCCTATAAGAGAGAGTTCTCATCACCTACTTCTGTTTTATTTATCTTACTTCAGGCACACCCTGTTAGCTTGCTGCATGGGAAAAGACACTTCCAAAGCATGTAAATCAAACTATATACCATTATTTTGTTACACATGTGTCCTCCACCTGTTTATCTTTAAACCAGGTGCACTGCTGCACGAATGTGTTACTCTGCTGGCATCCTTTCTCTGCAGATTGCCAGCTAAATTCCTTCCTTTTTTACATATCCTTTTCCTAGCATCACCAAGTAAGGGGGCGCGGACTTCTTGAGGAGCGCAAATTTTCGCAGTCCAAAGGATAGGTCTATATATATATATATATCCTACCATTTGAATTGCATGGGGCACCTGCCACCTTCCAAAGGGCCATGATTAAGTTGCTACAACCCCATACAGCTTATGCAGACGCTGATTTAGATGATATAGTGATTTTTAACCCCTAACTGGAAATCCCACCAGGCCAAAGTCGAGGTGGTCTTGGCATCATTAAGGTCTGCAGGACTAACAGCTAATCCAGAAAAATGTGCCGTGACAGGAGCAAAGTATATGGGGTACAATGTTGGGGCGAGTGACTCCCCAACTAGACATGGAGGATGCAGTAAAAGATTGGCCAAGACCGGAAAAGAAAACAAATAGCAGTTAAGAACCTTCCTGGGTTTAGAAGGTTACTACAGGCGATTTGTAAGCCATTTCGCCTCTAAAGCTGCTCCACTGATGGACATGTTAAAATAAAGTTGTCCAGATAGATTAGCTTGGTCTAACTCTGCAGCAGCCGCTGGTCAGATGTTCGTTTAGCCCTCTGTTCTTCTCTAGTTCTACAAGTACCGGACTTTACCCAGAGGTTCTTCCTTCTAACTGATGCCTCCGGTGTCGGCTTAGGTGCAGTTTTGTCGCAGGAGAAGGAAGTAGAAAACCCTGTCCTGTACCTAAGTCGGACGTTAAATCCAAGGGAACCAAAAAATTCCACAGTGGAGAAGGAATGTCTCGCCATAAAATTGGCTACAAAAACTCTGCGCTATTATCTCATAGGCAGAGAATTCACGTTAATACAGACCATGCACCATTCCGGTGGATGCAAAACAACCAGGAGGTAAATGCCAAGCTAGTCTGCTGGTATATAGCTACTTGTATTATATTGATGTGATGAGGAAGCCATCAGAGGAGGGGAATGCAAATACAGTAAGTAAACAAACATTTTAGAATAGTAATCATTATATCCCACCCTCCGACACAGGATGCAAATGATTATAGACAATCTCTGAACAGGGATTCTCTATTAGTTTAAAAAATGAAAGAGCTTGTAGTCTAATTCTAAGGACTATCTTGTATCTAAGTTCAATACAAAATCCCAACAAATTAAAACAATTATGGATAAACAATACAATTTACTGAAAAATGATCCTATGCTTAGTCCCATACTTACGGAAATATTTACGGCGATTTTCATTGTAATGGTTTCAGATGTACTATCTGTACACATATGGGGCCTGATTTATTAAGGAACCCATCTTTCCCATTGGGCACGATGGGCAGGGGCCCAGGGGGAAAGGGGGCCCTGGCAGGTCTGCTGCTGTAAAAAATCCTGTAAAGAAGAAAAAAAAAAGAGAGAAAAAAAAAGAAAAAAGAAACTTACCTTTTGCGGTCACCTGACCGTTCAGGTCAGGTGACGATCCGGCTCACTCCCTGGTCCTCTCTTCCGTGATGCGCTCGCAGTGAATGTCGGGCGTGATGACGTCATCACGCCAGACATTCACTGCGAGCACAGCATGGAGGAGCACAGCGACGAAGTACAGAAGAGGATTCAACTTATCGCGATTGAAAGGTAAGTTAAGAGGGGGATTTGAAAAAAAATTTGTATGGATCGTTTAAGTTGGGTATATATATATATATATATATCCTCTTTTTTGTTTATTTTTACTTATATATTTATATATAGGGGCCCCGGTGCACTGCTGTGCCCGGGGGCCCATACTGTTGTTAAGGTGGCCCTGACTTAGGCAAGAAATTTCTTACTTAACCATGTTACAATGCAAGGGGTGAAAATTAGTTTTCTATTTTGCACATAAGTTAAATACTGTCTGTTTTTTCATGTAGCACACAAATACTTGACAGCTTATTTGTACAATGAAATTTAAAATTGATATTTGTGTGCTACCTGAAAAAACAGACAGTATTTAACTTATGTGCAAAATAGAAAACTAATCCCCCCCCCCCCCCCCTTTGCATTGTAACATGGTTTTGTCCAGGAGACTTAAGTAGGAAATTTCTTGCCTAAGTTCCTTAATGAATCAGGCCCATGGTCATTAAACTAAAAACTGTCACCTTTAGGATTTCCCAAGAAAGCTTAACCATCTTTGTTATTTTAAACTGTGACCCCACATATCTGATCTATCTGCTATAATTCAGGGCAACTACAATACATTAGCAGAGCGACTAAAACACTTAAAGTCAAATTCATAGAGCATAGGAAAAATATCCTCAGTAGACATTTTAATGAACAAGATAAAGAAAAAAAGAATACAGTCTCATTTAGTCTAAGCTTTGTGTCCCACATGATATAATTATCAGTTTATAAGGGTAAAAAGGTGGCCACTTGCACGGCTATAGAAATAAGCTACCCCCCCCCCCCCCCACACACACACACCCTACGGCTGTCTGTGGAACTGAATTTAGAGTCCCATAATCCGGAGGTGTATAATATCTCTTTGCAACTACAATACTAGGAGATAAAAAATTCCAAAAGCGGGATAACATGCCTATTCATCTGCAACTCACTAAATTACTTTATACTTGAGCACCATACTAACATATCAGGAGAGCAGAACTTATCGCAATCAGATTCTAGCTGTCATTTTGTAGAATGTACTAAATAAATCATAACTAGAATGTGATTGGTTGCTAAAGGCAACATCTTCACTCTTTCAAACTCACAGTTTAGTAAATATACCCCTATGGGGTAAATGTATTAACATGCGGATCCTTCAACAGCCTCGAGTTCAGCGTTTTCGGCGATTCAATTTAAAGCGGCGCTGCCTTGAAAAGGGAAGTTTCCCTTTACAAGGCAGCGCTGCTTTAAATTTAATCGCCAAAGACGCTGAACTCGCGGGTGTTGAAGAACCCGCATGTTAATACATTTACCCCTATGTGTTTGATGGTTACACCTTCCAGTGTATTTTGTAATCATAAGGATTTGTAGTTCTTGTTGCTATTTATTCTAAATATTTAGTAATTGTGTTCATTTGGCTCATTCTCTCTATATAGGAACAAATTTAATAGCCTGAGGATTAGGCAGATATATACGCAGTGTTGATTCAGAAATGTTTCATTTATGATCTTAGCTCCATTTTAATAAACACACACCGTGGCTAGTAAACTGATCATCAATACAATATTTTAGCCAATATAATAACAGGAAGGGTAAGGTAGAGGGCATTATTGTGCTGGGAATTGCTAGTTGAGCTTTTTGCTGTGGTTTTTGTTACTGTAGATGAGGATTTTGTGACTTGTGAATTCACAGTTGTAGCTCTGTTAGTAGAAGTCAAATCAGCTGTGCTGTTTGTTCCAGGTTGTGTCAAGATTGTATTGGTTGTTTCAAATTGTGTCACTTTTGTACTGTATGTTGTAGGTGGTGGTAGTTTTGTACTGTCTGTTTCAGGTGGTGGCAGTTTTGTACTGTCTGTTTCAGGTGGTGGCAGTTTTGTACTGTCTGTTTCAGGTGGTGGCAGTTTTGTACTGGTTGTTTCCAATTGTGTCACTTTTGTACTGTCTGTTTCAGGTGGTGGTAGTTTTGTACTGTCTGTTTCAGGTGGTGGCAGTTTTGTACTGGATGCTTCAGATTGTGTCACTTTTATACTGTATGTTTCAGGTGGTGGCAGTTTTGTACTGGTTGTTTCCGATTGTGTCACTTTTGTACTGTCTGTTTCGGGTGGTGGCAGTTTTGTACTTGTTTCAGATTGTGTCACTTCTGTACTGTATGTTGTAGGTGGTGTCACTTTTGTACTGTATTTTACAGGTTGTGGACTATCCGTTAAATTATACGGGGTGTAAGTCGAAGTTCCAGGCGTGTCAGGTGAAACATCTGGACTGTTGCAAGAAATTTCCAAACGCCAATCAATCCCATTAATGTTTAATGTGATAGGTCCCAAAAGGCAGCTTGTTTCACTGGCACAAATGAGCAGATACAAGTGTGACACTGAAAACACTGAAAAAGAACAGTAAATGAAAATATATTTTCATTAAAATAATGACACAATTTGACAAAACAAAAAATCACCTATTGACTGACAAAAGATTCCCCACAAAAGATTTCACTCCGCTAGTATGGAAATACAACAGATAATGTTTAATTGAATAAATGAGCACCCGATATATATATTTTCTTCTTCTTTTTCTTTTCTTTTAAAAAGACTTTATTTATAATTTTTGGTATGCAATACACAAATATTCTGCATAAACACAAGCGTCAAACACAAGGAATAACTCAAAAGTTACATATAAAACTTACATATTTCTCAGATGGAGCAAATGCATATTGTACAAAGATGAGCATACATATGGTAACAGCCGAGAGCCAATATACAGCCTGAGTGAGGCAAAAAGGGGAGAGAGAAGGAAAAAGGGTAGGGGGTGTTGATGAGACTAACCCTGGAACACCCGGAGACCCGTGGTCCACTGGACCGGTAAGAAATGTATTATCCTACCTAATAATTATAAAGGCTTTAGCTAACTCACCCCTGTTCAAAGAAAGAGAGCTGAAATATTTTGGGTTAGGTCAGGCTTTGGGACAGGGCCGGAGGGACTGTTATAGATGAACCAATCTCCCCAAATTTGAGAGAATTTGTGGGTTTTCTTATTTAAGTATGCTGACATTTTTTCCATAGTGGCCAAAAAAAAGATTTTATTGAGGAGTTGCTGTGTGGAGGGAGGATCTGGATTATTCCAGTGTTTCGCGACTAGGCATCTAGCAGCGTACTTATCCAGGACCTCTATTGGAGAACCCAAGAGAAAGGACCATGGGCATTTGGGAACATGGACTGTAGTGACCTCACTGATCAGAGCGACAACCTCATCCTAGAAGAAGGCGATAGTTTGGGCAGGTCCACCAGATGTGGAGAAAGGACCCTTGTTCCTCACATCCCCTCCAACATAAGTCAGAGGTGGACCCATAGATCTTTTTCATCCTGGTAGGATCTAGGTACCGACAAGATTTTATATGCATTTTATTTTCTTCTTTCTTAATCTGTGAAAGACTAAACAATTACCCAGAAAAAAAAGGATTAACTTGCACACTACAACTGGGCAACCAACATGAAATGTTCATTAGCGGGATTCACTGGGACTGGCAGTTACTCACACTTGTGACTATAGTCCTTTTATGTTGGCCATTTGAGGTATACATTGTCTCATATGGATTAGGAAGGATCGAGAAAGAAGAAAAGTAAACAAGATTTTTCCCATGCTGTTTCTTGCACCTTCTCCGCATAGAGGCACCAGCTGTGTGATGACTACTCTGGCACTGTTTTTTTTTATTCTAACAGGGGTACCCTGTGAATTATAACCCTGAGGCTAGCTGAGGATTTGGGTAAGGTAACAAATTGCCCATGGTTTTAATCATTTTGTCATTTATTTTTATTTAAAAAGAGCAGTGCTCCTGGGAACTGATTTGTCTACTTAAACATATAACTGGTCAATAATTCAAGTCCTTTTCTGGAGTGGGAATGGTCATGCCCCCATGTGACCACACCCCCAACATGGAATGACCACGTACCCAACATGGGATGACCATGTACCCAACATGGGATGACCACGTACCCAACATGGGATGACCACGTACCCAACATGGGATGACCACGTACCCAACATGGGATGGCCATGTTCCCAACATGGGATGACCACGTACCCAACATGGGATGACCATATAGTCAACATTGGATGACCACAACCTCTTTTTGAATGCACTCTTTTTCTATGTTGCTTGTAAACCTTGGTGTGTGAAAAGCTTTTAATGTACGTTACATTAGTTAGTTTGCCATTAAACTCCTTTTTTCTCTTCCACAACTAAATTGATCCTTAATTTATGCTACTGGCTAAAATAGTATTACACTTGACTTTTCAGAAGTTTACAATAAATAAAGTGCTATTCAGCATGGTGAGGGAAGCCGACAGGATTTTTTTTCTTGGGATTTTTCATGCTGTGGGTCTCTCGGTTATGGTGTGACCAGCACAGGTTGGCAGAGCATGGTACTTTTGCAGGGGGACACCACGCCTGTTGTCCCCCTTACTTTAGTGGTAACCAGCCCAGGCTATAGGACCAATGGCTTGTTTTAGTCATTTGTTGTTGTTTTCTTTTTCTTCAACGCAGTAACGTTATGGCAATCATCATCATCATTGTCATTTGATGGCTGGCATATCTTTTCTCTGGATGGATCTAGATGCTCTGAGCACACCTTGATGTAGCCACATCTATATGCTGTATTTTGAATTGCATTGCATTGGTATTTTGAACAGAAACGTGTCAGACCGCAATTTTGAGGCGGTAGGTCTAGGCCTATGTTTAAGCTGCAAAAGTGTCGCGTACTCCAATCAGGCCCTGTCAGTCTACTGCCAGAAAGAAACAGATATTCCTGAAGCGTTCACCCACTGACATAGTCTTCTACAGTGTGGTTGGCATGCTCCGTAGCAGACGCCCAATCCCACCATTTCTTTCTGGGGATTCATTTTTAGAACAAATTTACTGCATTGGGCCCCAGAAAAATAAGCAAATAGAGAAGTTATCATCCGATAAAATTTTATGGTATGAATGGGTGCCATGACGGTCAAATATCAAGTTTTGGGGCAGGACAAGCCATTAAACATGTACAGCGCTGTGTGAAAATAAATAAATCATTTAAAAAGTGCAGCTTCATTGCCAAAATCCTCAGTTACAGTGTAGGAAAGAACAGTCTCGTTTCCACTGTTATACTGACTTCACTAGTTTAGAATTCCCATGCTAGTGAAAAGTGGCCCCAGGCTAATCAGCACAGGGCTAGAGCCATTACAGGGGCGTGATGGCTCAGTAAACAGTGCTCCACTTTCGCCCAAAGACTACCAGCCCCACACTTAAAAATTCTAGGGCTCTTCCCGACATCCCCTCCCCCCCCCCCCTGGCCTTAGGGGGTCAAGGTAATTAACAAGATTCAATCTTTAATTGAGAAAATAACTCTTGTTAACCACTTAAATATAAAATAAAATCTTTTTTTTTTCTTGATCTATCATGGTGCAAATGGGAAATACAATCTTCTTTTATTCTATCTTCAACTGTTATAGTCCAGATGGGAAATCCCCTTAGAAAAATGCCCATGAAAATGATTCGCACACACTACGAAGCTGGCGATCCTATTTATACCCTTCATCACCAGCCAATCACAAGCTTTGGGGAAATGCTTGTGATTGGCCGGTGGAGAACAGGAGTGAAAGGGCTATGCGACTTTGATTTCGCAGGCAGCATTTTAGGCCAAATGCTGGATCAGTTTTTGAAAATAGCATCCAGCCCACTTGTATGTACTTACAATATATTTATGGCCATACCATTAAAATACCCCAACACAGTTCAATGTAAAGAAGGTTGGTCACCAGACTGATATTGCTTTATATAATCATGAGGCTTAGCAGTCATATTATTTACCTGTCACTTCTACGGTAGCACATTTTAGCGCCTCACCGGTACACATCACAGTTCCAGGGTTCACACAGTTTTCCGCGGAGGAGGACACACAGCTCGGGCACATCACACCATTTCTCAGTGGAATGTGTGGTGGAACTGAAATTCAAAGAGATTAGACAATGTCACTTCTCACATCCAGACACCAAGAACATTTAAAACTTTTTTTTTTTTTAAATGGGAAATACAGATCATTGTAAAACTATCTAATTGAATGAACACTGCTACAGTTCTATTTTATCTTAACACAGATAATGCTTGTCATTAAAGTTATGAAAAGTGTAAAAGATTTTTACTACTGAACGTATAAAATAGCCCTCGCACCTAATTAACTGTATATAAATGCATGCACTTTATTATTAATTATTATTGTTTATTTAAATTGTGCCAACAGGTTAAGCAGTGATATACAAAGAATATTGCATCATTGACATCAGTCTCCGTCCCATCTGATAATAGAAATTGACTCTTAAGCCTTCATACTCCAGGGATCTATTATATTGTCTACAATATTAAAAAAATAGTCTAATATCGCTCCCTGTCTTAGGGAGTCCTTAAAAATATACCCAATACCAAAAATACAGATAGGGGGAGCGTCATTAGACCGAGAAGTTATTATGAAACTAATAGAAATTCATTAGCATAAAAGGTGCGTCAACACCGCAAACTCAGGCGGATACGCGAGACAAAGTCTTGTATAACACGTTTTGGCTTCACATCTATGAGTTTCATAATAACTTCTTAGTTTAATGGTGCACCCCAATCCGTATTTTTGTTAATCTGTTCCATTTGAGTTTATAGCTTAAATTTACAACAAACACACACATCATCATCATCATCATTTATTTATATAGCGCCACTGATTCTGCAGCGCTGTACAGAGAACTCATTCACATCAGTCCCTGCCCCATTGGAGCTTACAGTCTAAATTCCCTAACACACACATACAGACAGAGAGAGAGAGAGAGAGAGAGAGAGAGAGAGAGAGAGAGAGAGAGAGAGAGAGACTAGGGTCAATGTTTGATAGCAGCCAATTAACCTACCAGTATATTTTTGGAGTGTGGGGGGAAACCGGAGCACACGGAGGAAACCCACGCGAACACGGGGAGAACATACAAACTGCACACAGATAAGGCCATGGATGGGAATTGAACTCATGACCCCAGCACCATGAGGCAGAAGTGCTAACCACTAGCTAAAGACTGGCTAGTAGCCACCTGATGAGTATTGTAAATTTTACTTTATTTTTTTTTAATTTGACAGTTTTGCTTGACTTCCACTCAAAACATAATCTGTGGTCTTTACCTTCAAACAAAACATCAAAAGAAGAAAAATCTTAACTACAAAAAATCAGGTGAAGAAAGAAAGGCAGACATTAAAATGGTCAAACTCACCTAAGTGTCCATTGTTTTAACCCTGTCCTACCAATACGAAATAGGCATAATGTACATTTGACTTTTTCGGTTTTTCAAGTAAATGACTTTACATTGCTATATCAAAACGTGTCTGTTTATCAGTGCATTGGTTTTTAACAACTAATTTGATATTACAGAATTTCATTCTACACTGAAGACAGCAGCTTAACACTACCATAACCTGCTAAGCCGACAGACTGACTATTAGTACAGGGAGGAAGAGCAGAGAAGAACAGAAGGTTAAAAGGGAAGAGATGGGAATGCGGTGGACTTCATGCAGACAGGCCGGCTCATCAGCCAGCCAGCTTTCTGGCCACAACAGAGGGTTCCCTCTGGGGAAGGTCCTACGTAGTGGGAATATGATCTCCTCTGACTTCTGTCTTCTGGCTTGTTCTTCATCTTTGCTTTAGCCATGTTGTAATCCCCAGAGTCAAAATATTTTTGTCCTTTTTGAAGTAGTTTTCTCCAGAAGTCCGACCCTCGTGGATTAGGACCCAGGTGAGGATACCTTGCTTTCAACTTGGCCTCTTCGGCTTTTTCTGGGCTGATCACCTTATCATCCATTTCCATTTGCTCCTCAGTGGAATTATCGTCTAGTGCTTTGGTCTCCAGGTTATCAGCCGATATGTCGGAGCGGATACTGCGTGCCCCTGTCTGCCCCTGATCTTCCACCTAACGCCTCCTGCACAAAGATGGCCGCTGTGCTGAATGCGTTACTGTCACGTTTTACCGTATGTTAAATTTCTATGGCATTTGATAGATTTTAGAGCACTTCACAGGGTCCTTTAACACCCTACATTGCTCATGAGGAAAACCATTTCTTATGACACCATGATAGGAAGAAAATGTTAATTACCTAAAAAGAAATTGGCTTTAGTACGTCACTTTAAATTCTTTTTCAATTCAAGTTTCAGTTGTAATCTACATAAATGTCTTGCTTGATGGTTCATTGACTACTTTGATGATTTCTAATGTTTCTAATAAGGTATCTTGTTAGCATGCATTCATCCGTCAATCGCAATATTCCCTTTGCCTGCCTCTACTGTTTTTGCTCCGCTTACCTTATCTTTTTAGAAATAAATAAAAAATTCTAAATAAATAAAATGCAAAAGGTACTTAACAGAAAGAGGGATTATTGGTCCTCTCTAAAGATTTGGGGGTATATTTACTAAAATGCGGGTTTGAAAAAGTGGAGATGTTGCCAATAGCAACCTATCACATTCTAGTTATCATTTATTTAGTACATTCTACAAAATGACAGCTGGAATCTGATTGGTTGCTATAGGCAACATCTCCACATTTTCAAACCCGCAGTTTAGTAAATATACCCCCTGGCGTAAGTTGTATCTACTTATGCACATGTGCATCTTCTATTCTTTGTGCTCTTGTATATAAGCATGTGAGCCATCAACAAGGGTGAACGTGTTGGTATGTCCAAAAACAGTAAAAAGATTAGGAAAGCAACAATCAAACAAAAAAGATCTATAGCTTTAGACAGGGCAAATGAAAACAGCTGATGCTACACGGAATAATCAACGATGAGGCTGCTGAAAACTGTTCCAATACCAGTGCCAGAGACTGCCGAACTAAATGAACAAGCACCAGAACCAATAAATTTAGATGGACACATAAGAAGTAGGGAGCACTTATGTAATGCACTATGGTAGATGCAGTTGCACACATATAAGATTGGGATTGGTGTTCTGCAAGTTGCCTGTGATTGGTTCTCGCTGTTGATTTTTAAGTGCAATTGTTATTGTTTGACTTCTGTGTACTGACACGACCTGTCCGCCCTGGCCCCTGGTTTTGGTTTATGACTACCCTTTTGAATTCTAATTTTGTATTTCTCTGCCTGTCTGCTACGGACCCTTGCTTTGGTCCTGACCCCTCTTTCGGATTGTGATTTAGTATCTTTCCTTATGACTGATCTTGGTCCATTATTTTATCAGGTACCCACAAACAAGGAGGAAATGTGAATATTATTATTTTAATGTTGGGGCTGAAGGGAGGCCTAATAATAAACAATGGGTGCTATTGGGGCTGGTTGGAGTTTTCTAGATTTCATATACCCATTTTTTTCCCCCAAATATGGCCCCCAACATTCCAGGATCCAGACAAGTAGCAACCGATCTACAGACACCAGCGCCCACAGGTGGTGAAAGGGACAAGAACAGGTAGAAGAGAACAGGACTGCTTGCCAATTGTCCTGAATCTGGTGGTGCAGTCTCGAATTTGAGTGACTGTCCCGCTTAGTTAGGATTTGGTCCGACTGCAAGGACAGTTGGGAGGTATATCCCGCTTCACAGTGTACTGCTTGTGAAGGCAGAGTTAACAGTAGTGCACACAGTATTGCCTGTGTATTTGTCTAACATGATAACCATGTTACATCATAGGCCCCCCCCCCATAGCTTTAATCCAGCTCTGACTGTAAGCTCCAATGGGGCAGGGACTGATGTGAGTGAGTTCTCTGTACAGCGTTGCAAAATTGGTGGCGCTAAATAAATAAATGATGATTATGATGCTGTACTTGGACTAATCATATTCATACAGTCTACATTGAGAGACTCTTTGGGCACCCTGGTTCAAATCCCAGTGCTGGCTTTTTGGATATGTCACCTTTTTTTGTTGTGTCCAAGATTATAAGCCTGATTGTGATTGGCCAGGAAAAACTAAATAATTTGGTATTCAAAGCTGCATAAAACTCTATACACTATATATATATATATATATGGAAAAAAAAAAATAACATCATCTAAATGACTCACCTGAATTTAAAAGAGCAGAGAGCAGAAGGGGAATCACAGCAGGAGGAGTAATCATTATGCCAAGTTTAGAAAGACATACAAGAAAGAATCTCAGTGTACGACTCTCAGCCGTAATATACCAGACCCTTGTAACTCATTAAGCCTACACTTTTTACGATACACAAATAAAGCTACTACATAATAAATACTAAAACATCGCATGATTACAAAACAATAAAAAAAATGTGTTTTATGAAAAGTACCTGAAGGTCAGGAGAACTTTTATATGCGTGAATCCACCTAAATCCTGATACTGTGAAGCAAAAGAAGAAACATGCAGTTTTCCATATCTTCCTCTTAAGCGCTGACGTCAACTATCTTCTTGTTTTCTGTATATATAGAGCATTTATATTGTCATGCGGCTGGTACCATGTATAACATAGGATTAACCGTGCACAGGCTTATTTTTGCTATGATATATTTAAATAATAATAATTACCAAACTTTAGTCATGATAGAGAATATATTAGGACATAGGAAAATGCTTGGACATATTCAAATTGTAATTGACCAATTAAATTCAAATGAGTATCATACAGATGTCTTTCATAGAATTTATGACATAACATCATCAACTATTTATATAGCACCACTAATTCCAAAGTGCTGCACAAAGAACTCACTCACATCAGTCCCTGCCCCATTGGAGCTTACAGTCTAAATTCCTAAACTTTCACACACACACACAGACTAGGGTCAAATTGATAGCAGCCAATTAACCTACCTGTATGTTTTTGGAGTGTGGGAGGAAACTGAAGCACCCGGAGGAAACCCACGCAAACATGGGGAGAACATACAAACTCCACACAGATGGACATTGTCAGGAATTGAACCCAGTGCTGTGAGTCGAGGTGCTAACCACCAAGCCACCGTGCTGCCCAACATATGGTGCATATTATCAACAACACTCTCAATATAATAATAAAACACTTTAAAACAAATCTAAACATAAGACAATATTTAATACACATTGGTAGTCAAAAATGTAAATTACATGTATTACAGCGCAGTCATTGAATACCATACCAAAATACCTGTGTCGATTTTCGCTAACAAGGCATAGTGCATACCAGAATAATATAATATATTCAGTGTCTGGCTTGTGCGGTGCACACTGGATGTCTGACCGTGGCTTCTACACAGAGAGCTGAGCTTATGATATGTGTATTATAGAAAAATCCTGGAGATGTAAATGTCCAGAATTACAATAGTGCCCAAAAATAAAATAAAATAAAAGGGGAGGAGAGAAAGAGCGATACTTGCACTTGTAAACAGTCTCAAGTATTCCAGCAGGTAAAACAATGTCCGGAGAAGGGGGAAAAAGGAGGGAGGTTATGTTACTTGCGCTTGAAACAATCCAGGATATAGCGGTGATCCTCAAGATGTCCAATATAGTCCGTGTGAGGTCCAGATGGTAGATAGGTAATCCTCGCGATAGATGTAAAGTGCCGGATATACGGGAGAATTTTATGGTAGGTGTGTCTCCTCCCCTTTTATTTTATTTTATTTTTGGGCACTATTGTAATTCTGGACATTTACATCTCCAGGATTTTTCCGCTACACTATTGATCAATCCCTCATCAATCAAAATCATCTCTCAGCATCAGTGCAGCATGGCACTATGACAACCATAATGATTTATAGTTCCATGACATGATGTATCCATGATGTATATTTATACTATTGCTTAATGTTTACATGTCTTGTATTCCACTGACTGTATTATCTATTATCAGTTGATAAAGATTAATATTTCCATATTAGGACATTTCATCATTATTTCAATACTTAGGTCTAGCGCAGAATATTATTATATAATTGGTATTTTTGTGTGGCTACAGGTGGTGTGACATCATAGGGGGGGTTGAGGGTCTTCATATACAATTGGACATCTGCACTTGTGAGTGAGGAAAATGCCTTGGTGATTTGCAGTGTAACAAAAGGTCCAGGTGTTCCGGTCCCGTGGTTTTAGGGTTTTGTTGTTGTTTTTCCGTGTAGGTAGGTGTAGCGGTGTTTGGTATCTGTTGTTGTATAGATATGGTGTTGCTGGTAAAAGATTACCTTGATGTCGGCTTTGTATGTTGGTGGGATGTTGCTCCTGGGTGGTTTCCTCGTGTATCGGTTGATGTTGAATTCAAAGTCCTTGTTTTTGTTCATCTGTCGGTGTTGATTGAAATCTATGGAGAGAGGGGAGAGAGGCTCACCTTTTACGGCCTGCAGTTGTTTGCAATATACCCGGTTTATCCATCTTGTAGCTCCTTTTTGTGTGTTTTATAGCTCTTTTGTGCGTGGTATACAGCTTTACCTGTGAATAGCTCTGGTGAGTCAGTGTCACTGTTTATAGCTCTGAATGCCACTAGCGATCTGGTGAAGATGGTACAGCTCTTTTGTGTTAATAGCTCACAGCGTATGTGGTGTGGTTGATGTTAATAGCTCCTGTTGTTCGTAGGTGGCATGCTAGAGTAGTTATTTAAGTGGGTGTTAGCTAGTATAGGTCTGAGTCTGGATCGGTGTAATAAGGGTATCTGTAAGCTAGATATAATAAGTAATGTATGTGAGTGATGCATTAAATGCCAGTGTGTGGTAGTGTTGCATAGCTATGGGCGACAGAATGTGGTGTTATAGTGCAAACTTTGCTCTGACAAGAGCAGTTGTGTTGGTAGCTCTCAGTTGAATATGATCTCTTTTGCTTTAATAGCTCTAGGATGTTATAAGCTCACAGTATGTGTAGTGTGATGGATGTGTATAGCTTCCAGTGTTTAAAGCAGGCCTGTCCAACCTGCGGCCCTCCAGGTGTTGTGAAACTACAAGCCCCAGCATGCTTTGCCAGTAGACAACCTATTGATAGCTGGAAGAGCATGCTGGGACTTGTAGTTTCACAACATCTGGAGGGCCGCAGGTTGGACAGGCCTGGTTTAAAGCATGTGAGCTGTATAGCTGTGTACGTAGGTGTCGGAACACGTGTTCCACCCCTGGAACCGCCAGAGAACCTGCACGGAACCAAGGACTGGGACACTCAACCAGAACCACGGGCCGCCCCTGGAACTCAATTGAGCTGTGCTGCACTGCCACTGAGATACTCAATCACCCCCTCTGGAAACCAGCGTAACCCCAGGGACCTATGGGACAGGAAAACTACATGTGTTTAATTCTGTGTTTGGGTGGGTGTGATGAGAGTGTCTGTGGGCTAGCTATAATCGGTAGCATATGTAAGTGTGCTGTGAAGAAACGTTGCTGTGGATGAGAATATGTGGTGCGACATAAGTACCTTTGCTCTGAGAATAGCAGTTGTGTTATATTGACTTGTTTTGCTGTTTCATTGGTGGACAGTGGTGTTCTCCTTTGCAGCCAAGGCTTCTGATGAGACTTCCTCCAGCGTCGAAAAGTAGCTTGTGTTCCAAATGCCATACTTCTGGTTTCGGTGGAATGCCCAGGTGCCGTGTGTTCCATTGCAGGAGTAGTTGTTACCTTTCCAGTTGCCAGAATAGCTGCCTGAATGTTATTTTTCTTCGGCATCATCAAGGAGGCCACAGAGATCACCAAGGGATGAACAGAGATGACAGCAGGAATAACAGATGAAGCCACTGGATCCAGCAGCTGAACTGAATTTGTATTCTATTAGATCTCCAATTCACCCCATCCGTGGTGAGATGACAATCCTTGACACGCCTCTGTAATTCCCCCGCTGTCTTCACAAATTTTTATTGTTTTATATTTCTGAGAAGATAATTATGTGGAAGGTAGGGCACAGTGCTGATCTTTAGTTCAGCCACCCACATGACATATACACCCCATGGCCTCTAAACAGACATGGCTCCCTATCTTCCAAATATATATGTCTAATAACCATGACCGCATTACAGGTCACAAAACCATGCCAATAACTTATTGATATTAATTCTTACTTGATCCACATTTTTATCCAACAGAGCACGGCACATTGGTGCCAATCTAACTCTCAACAGCCTGACGTCTTGCCCAAAACACATAACAGTGCTCTCCCAGAAACATTGCATACTCTACATCTCCGCTCATGCATCTCCAGCCTCCCAACTGATTGTGTCTACATCTGGCTTTCAGACTGGCTAATTCTCACAGGCCTTCTTTGCTCTTCTGCTCTCAAAGCCAACAACTTCTCAACCTGTTCGCTATGTCTGGTGGTGATTTGTAACAGCTCTTATTCTCTGGAAGGGGTCTCAGGTTTAGGATCAACAGTTCTCACCTTTTTCATCGTCTGCTCCCGGGATTCAATTGTGAGCTCCTACTGTTTGATCCCTTGCAGCAACTGGGTGAAAGCAGGTGTAAGGTGAATACAGTGCAGATTCTTATTCTTGTGTCAATGCTCCCTGTAGCAGTAGTTGTTTCTTACGGTATCCATCAACATCACTGCTTGCCATGCCTCCCTTTCTCACCACCTGTTGTATAAATTCATACAGCCTGCACAAATATGTAGTCAACTTCTACTCAGACTCCTAAGAGGTGTTTCTCAACGTGTATAGCAAATCAGTCACAACTACTAACACTCCAAACTCAATTTCTAATGCTTCCAGGTTGTTTTGAGTGGTTGCCTGCGGTTCACTCCTCCTGGCAACTTTCATGACCCCCAGAGCTGGGCCTCTCTGACCTCTCCAGTATTCTCTGTCACTTTACCGGCTCTGGACATTTCCACTCTTCAATGTATAGGGACACCACATCTTTCCATATTTCATATGCCTCATACCCGGCCGGGGTTGGTTTGATCCCGGAGAAAGGCCTCAACTGATAGTATCTGTTAGGGGCCACAACAACCAAAATGAGCTTTCAGAACAGTTAGAGTAGAGATTTTCACCTAAAGCAGCTGCATTTCCTGTAGAGCTTTATGTGCTCACAGGTACTCAGATGCCCCTAGAACTTAAGCTCAGAGTAGTAAAAGCTCATCAAAAATGGCCGTAGCGCAGGTGGAATGGTGAGCGCTAGCCCAGACTGGAGTGGGTGGTCAGGGGACAGGCCGAGGTCAGAGGTCCATAGCGAAACAGCGAAGTCCAGAATACAAGCCAAAAGGTCAGGGTCACAGGCAAACAGCGAAGTCCAGAAAACAAGCCAAAAGGTCAGGGTCACAGGCAAACAGGCAAGGTCCAAGGTACAGGCAAAGGTCACAATGGAAGGTCAGGTAGATAGGAATCCAACAGCAGGTCAGCAACAATACAGGACTGGAACTCTAAAACCAGCAGGGAGGCTAAGCCCTCCCTGCCTTAAATACTGAAAAGGACCAATCAGCAGGGAGATGTGGAATAGGGTAATTGGCCCACAGGCGTAGACTAATATGCTAGATTAATACGCTAAATAGCCCCACAGGTGTAAGGGCGCACACGCCCCACTTTCAGCATTGCTGGGATGCGGCGCTGACCTAGAATGGCGTCCCGGCTTCTAATATGCTATCTGTGAAGATGTTGGTACCTTGCATTCCCAGTGGAGAACTTGGGGGACTTGACACCTTTGTACATTTATTAAAGGGAAGGGTGATTGGTACAATAAATTACTGTTGGGACGATCTAAACGCCGACAAGACATACCCCGACATGATGACACCAAAGCTGTCATTCCCGACAGACTGGTAATAGCGACTGCGTCAAAAAGTGACTTCAAACAATTCCAACCAATAAAGGTCCCAGCAGGCTACAATGATGTCACTTTGAAGGGCAACACTATTATTTGCGTTGTTACGGTGGTAGTTTAAGGATACGCTGGCTGTGCAATGTGCTTTATACAACCTTGTACATTTAGCCTCCTTAAATGACCACCTTAACAGCTTTGAGTACAACTAAAAAGCCCCAAAAGACCATCCAAATCGGCACCAGCACTCCATCTGGCAAAGCTTCCAGGTTAATCAGAAACACAAGTTTTGTTGCTATCAGCTAACACCAGCAACTCCAGAGCACGGACAGGAATGTCAGACATGGCTCAAGATAATTTTCTTCCGCCAAACCACCTGTCACCCTGAGGCTTAAGCTCTGAAGTCAGGCCGTGGACCAGCACTACTCTGGCCCTGCATAGACTTACCTCGTGTGTCCACAGAAGAGATCCACTGAGACACCCACCTCAGACCTATCTGGGAGCAGGGTTTCCATTATCAACTTACAGATTTCTTGGCCTTGACCTGTTTTTTTCCTGGACAAATTCTCAAATTAACCAGTAAATTTCCTTTTCCAACATTTAACTTAACTCTCCATGGTACATACTTAAAATGCTACAATTTACATTAATACTAACAAAAGTAAGAGGTAGATTTATTAAAAATTATATAAAGGAAAATGTAAATGTTGCCCCTTAGCCACCAGGTTCCGGCTATCCTTTATCTAGTAAATTCAAGAAAATGATAGCTAGAATCTGATTGGTTACTATAGGCAACACCTCCACTTATCCTTTTTAGAAGTTTTTGATCTTACTATATAGTGGTCAAAGTGGAAATTTAGAAGTGCCTGGAATTCGGAATAGTTTTATAATGAATGCACTAGGTGGTGGTATGGCATACTACTGTATAACAGTCCACTTCCACCACTATATATATAGTGTTTTGTAATGTTTTGTTAAACTGTGGTTTTCAGACAGTTTACTGGTTGTTTCACCTTTAGTAAATCCGGCGTTTTTAAAATCACTGGAAAAAACTGCAACCGTCCTTTAGTAAATTTACCTTATTGACTCCAAACCAGGTAAAACCAGAGGAGTTTGCTCTCATCGTTCTTCATCAATGTTAGTAACACAGCCTGCCCATTCTTTTCTATCAAGCAGTCTATCTACATCTAAAAGTGATTAAGCTACTAATAATTGTGTATTTACAGGATCAAAAATTTGTGAGCATATATTTTGGCCTGAAAGTCAAACCTCTCTCTGAAATTGGGGAACCCCCTTCAGCAGAAACACAGGTGGCCCAGTAGACCAGATCATGCCATTCTTGGTCAGGTACCTGTACATTATCTTTCAGTGGTATAAGGATGAACCATTTCTCATTTAGCACTGCATCAATCTTCGTTGCGTCAGTACTCTTCACATAATCCAGCTGCATACGAGTTAGGGCCAAGTTTTTGATCAGACTTTCTGTTTCTTTTTGAAGTCTATGAAGATCATAGGACACAGACTCAAAAAGTACATGATTCATAGGGCAACGTTTTCAGGTTCTCTGCAAACATAAGTAAAATAGAGTCGTAGTGCTTCCCATTGTTCTAGCACTCTGTACACACAATCTTAAAGTGAAAGTCAAATTGGGCCAGGTCACTTTTTAACATCTTATGGACAGATGCATCAACAACATGAAATTCATGGCACGTCTGTTGACTGAACTGACTATATAGAAACCTAGTTAAAGCCTCCAATGATCTGGGCAGAAGTTTACGGGCAGGGGAGGCTGCGCGATGACTCATGTGACACGTACATTTGGTAATTGTCACACATAGGAATTCCAATGCAATATAAGTTGCTACCTTGTGAATTCATCAAGGAATTTGTGTTCCCTACAGAAGCCAATAACATTTTCACAAGGTAACTTATTGTCAGAACTACAGATTTTGCACTTGACTGCCATACGACATTTGTTGCCTTCTACTTTCCAGGCTTCGTCTTTTCTATGACCTCTCTCTTTGGTAAACTCTGAAGAAACTATACAAAACCCTCATCTTTAACCAATGTCTTGGATTCCACATTTTGACTTCCAATAGCATTGTCTCTGTACCCAATTTTGCTTGCATACGTATGTCTAATTGACAGCTATCCAAAGATTCCATGTTTTTCATAAGTATATTGCTCAGGGGAGGGCTGCCAAATTTTAGCTCCGTGGGGGAGGGGCAGACTTGACTCAGCAGCCTATAAGACACAGGGACATTTTAAAGGAATAAAAAAATGCAGGTGGCCCAGTGACCCAGCCCAAGGTAGCCCACTATGGGACCGGCCCAGGGGGCAGATGCCCCCCCTGCTCCCCAGCCCAGCCTGCCCCTGATATTGCTCTTTGCAGACCTGAGTCATTAAGGAGTGCAAAGCAAAATAAAAGAAGTAAGTTTGATCCAGGACAAATCATGTTACAATGCAAGGGGTGATAATTAGTTTATTATTTTGCACATTAAGTTAAATACTGGCTGCTTTATCGTTTAGCACACAAATACTTGATAGCTTTCTTTTTGCACTGAAATTTAAAGTTGATCTAGGACATGCCTTACCCCAACGATAAATTTACCCCCCCCCCTCCAATGCAACATGGTTTTGCCAAGGTGCAAAATTACTCCTTTTTTATGCTTTGCTCTCCTTGATGACTCGGGACCTGCATGTTTAGAAGGACAAATCTGCCACTTTTATTTATTTTAAAGTTTTTTCTTTTTAATTTTATGCATTTTAACATTTTATTATTTGATAAAGATTTTATTCAGTTAGGAGTAAGGAGGGTCTATTTAATACCCCTCATTATCTGCTTACATCATCCTTGACAAAGTCCGTATATCGGATGAAACGCGTTGGAGTTGCCTTGAACACAATTAGCCACCGCACCTTTGCGGTTCAGCTACTTCCGCGTTCCAGACGCGGCAACAGGCTATACTGTGAAACATGAGTTCCTATGGGGGATTGTTTGAATGAAGATGTCTGAGTGCCGGGACTTATACGATAGGGAAAACTAGGAAGATTATTCCTTTTTTTCTCACCTTATCGGCCACAATCTCGGATTTGTTTTCTGTTTCAGAAGATATCACAAAGTCCAATGAGAGAGCTATAAGTATCACTGTTTTTATTGTGTCTGTGCCCTTGTCATTTCACTCTTTTCTGTTGCTGGCATTCATTTCATGGTTCTCATTGTGCCCTCTTTTTTCAATATTATCTCAGTGTAACCTGTTCAGCTTACTTCCACCTTTACCTGCTGTCTGCTCTCAAGTGTTTCAGCATTATCAGGCTACTCGTCTCACCACCTTTCCAGAGGTATCCAACCCTGCAACCCGCAGGCTACTCGTCTCACCACCTTTCCAGAGGTATCCAACCCTGCAACCCACAGGCTACTCATCTCACCACCTTTCCAGAGGTATCTAACCCTGCAACCCACAGGCTACTCATCTCACCACCTTTCCAGAGGTATCCAACCCTGCAACCCACAGGCTACTCATCTCACCACCTTTCCAGAGGTATCTAACCCTGCAACCCACAGGCTACTCATCTCACCACCTTTCCAGAGGTATCCAACCCTGCAACCCAAAGGCTACTCATCTCACCACCTTTCCAGAGGTATCCAACCCTGCAACCCGCAGGCTACTCGTCTCACCACCTTTCCAGAGGTATCCAACCCTGCAACCCGCAGGCTACTCGTCTCACCACCTTTCCAGAGGTATCTAACCCTGCAACCCACAGGCTACTCGTCTCACCACCTTTCCAGAGGTATCCAACCCTGCAACCCACAGGCTACTCATCTCACCACCTTTCCAGAGGTATCCAACCCTGCAACCCGCAGGCTACTCATCTCACCACCTTTCCAGAGGTATCCAACCCTGCAACCCACAGGCTACTCATCTCACCACCTTTCCAGAGGTATCTAACCATGCAACCCACAGGCTACTCCTCTCACCACCTTTCCAGAGGTATCCAACCCTGCAATCTTCAGATTACTGCTTCTCACCATTGCTTTACCGTATTGGCTATTCTGCTGTTATGATCTGTGGTTATATTACTGCCTTACCAGTTATTGCATCCTGAACCTGTATTACCTGTGACTCTAATAAAACCACTTTGTTCACCTACTTTCTCTCCGTGGTCTTACCTTGGGAACCCTGACAATACTTTCCGGGTGCACTGCAATATTAAAAAGAAAAGAAGGTTTTTATTCCTCTCACTGTGCTCATAGAGTGTCTTCAGACTGAGCAGTTTGTATATATTTTTATGTTCAAATTGACTGGAAACGGCTCCAGTGATTATTTAGCTGCTATAGACACTGTCAGGGTCAATTCCTGCCAATTCCTTTGACTTCATGCTTGGTTTGTGCTCTGGCAGGCACTGTCAAGTGTTGGACTTTATATAATCAACTGAATTTACCACAGGTGGACTCCAATTAAGCTGTAGGAACATCTCAAGGATGATCAGTGGAAACAGGATGCATCTGAGCTCAATTTGAGTGAATTGTGAATACTTGTGATTCCTTAGTTTTTTTATTTTAAATAAATTTTCAAAAATCTCAAAAAAACTTTTTTCACATTGTCATAATGAGGTAATGTGTGTTGAATTTTGAGGGCAAAAAGGAATGTATTCCATTTTGGAATAAGGCTGTAACACAGCGGTTCCCAAACTGTGCGCCGCGGCTCCCTGGGGTGTTGTGGCGCTGTCACAGGGGTGCCGCGATCCCTAGCAAGAAAAAGAAGAGAAAAAAAACAAACAACAAAAAAAACTAACCAATCATCCAGCGCCGGATCCTCCTCCTTACTGACTGCCGGGCATGACCTCATCACGTCCGTCAGCCTCAGTGAAGAGCAGCAGCAGAGAGGACGTCAGGAAAAAGGTAAGTAAAGCAGAGTGAAGGGGGGCACAGAGAGACACTGAAGGGGGACAGAGAGACACTGAAGGGACACAGAGAGAGACACTGAAGGGACACAGAGAGAGACACTGAAGGGACACAGAGAGAGACACTGAAGGGGGAAAGAGAGAGACACTGAAGGGGGAAAGAGAGAGACACTGAAGGGGGAAAGAGAGAGACACTGAAGTGGCACAGAGAGACACTGAAGAGGGACAGAGAGACACACTGAAGGGGCACAGAGAGACACTGATGGGGGACAGAGAGAGACACTGAAGGGGCACAGAGAGACACTGATGGGGGACAGAGAGAGACACTGAAGGGGCACAGAGAGACACTGATGGGGGACAGAGAGAGACACTGAAGGGGCACAGAGAGACACTGATGGGGGACAGAGAGAGACACTGAAGGGGCACAGAGAGACACTGATGGGGGACAGAGAGAGACACTGAAGGGGGACAGATAGAGACGCTGAAGGGGGACAGAGAGAGACGCTGAAGGGGGACAGAGAGAGACGCTGAAGGGGGACAGAGAGAGACGCTGAAGGGGGACAGAGAGACGCTGAAGGGGGACAGAGAGAGACGCTGAAGGGGGACAGAGAGAGACGCTGAAGGGGGACAGAGAGAGACGCTGAAGGGGGACAGAGAGACGCTGAAGGGGACAGAGAGACGCTGAAGGGGGACAGAGAGAGACACTGAAGGGGGACAGAGACACACTGAAGGGGCACAGAGAGACACTGCTGAAGGGGCACAGAGAGACACTGAAGGGACACAGAGAGAGACACTGAAGGGACACAGAGAGAGACACTGAAGGGGGAAAGAGAGAGACACTGAAGGGGGAAAGAGAGAGACACTGAAGTGGCACAGAGAGACACTGAAGAGGGACAGAGAGACACACTGAAGGGGCACAGAGAGAGACACTGAAGGGGCACAGAGAGACACTGATGGGGGACAGAGAGAGACACTGAAGGGGGACAGATAGAGACACTGAAGGGGGACAGAGAGAGACACTAAAGGGGGACAGAGAGAGACGCTGAAGGGGGACAGAGAGAGACGCTGAAGGGGGACAGAGAGACGCTGAAGGGGGACAGAGAGAGACGCTGAAGGGGGACAGAGAGAGACACTGAAGGGGCAGAGAGAGACGCTGAAGGGGCAGAGAGAGACGCTGAAGGGGGACAGAGAGAGACACTGAAGGGGGACAGAGAGAGACACTGAAGGGGGACAGAGACACACTGAAGGGGCACAGAGAGACACTGAAGGGGCACAGAGAGACACTGAAGGGGGACAGAGAGAGACACTGAAGGGGCACAGAGAGACACTGTAGGGGGACAGAGAGAGACACTGAAGGGGGACAGAGAGACACTGAAGGGGGACAGAGAGACACTGAAGGGGGACAGAGAGAGACATGCTGAAGGAGGGGGACAGAGAGAGACATGCTGAAGGAGGGGGACAGAGAGAGACATGCTGAAGGAGGGGGACAGAGAGAGACATGCTGAAGGAGGGGGACAGAGAGAGACACGCTGAAGGAGGGGGACAGAGAGAGACGCTGAAGGAGGGGGACAGAGAGAGACGCTGAAGGGGGACAGAGAGAAGGCGAAGAAGGGGACACAGAGTGTGAGATGGCGAAGAGGGGGACAGAGTAATATGGTGAAGGGGCGCAGTGATATGATGAAGGGACACAATGTGATGGTGAAAGGGCCTAAATACATCTTACATCATTTTGACCCAACCACTTAAAAAACGGGACTACCCGGTAATTATTTTGGCTTAGGGGTGCCTTGGAAAAATTATGAGGACCTTAAGGGTGCCTCCAACTGAGAAAGTTTGGGAACCACTGCTGTAACATAACAAAATGTGGAAAAAGTGAAGCGCTGTGAATACTTTCTGGATGCACTGCATATCTATACTATGGCCAACCCCCCCTATCCCATAGACCAGGGTTTCCCAAACCCAGTCCTCAGGGCTCCCCAACAGTGCAGGTTTTCCATATCTCCTTGCTGGAGCACAGGTGTATTCATTACTGATTGACACATTGTAACAGATCCACAGGTGGTCCTAATTATGTCACATGTGATCCAGAAAACCTGCACTGTTGGGGAGCCCTGAGGACTGGGTTTGGGAAACCTTGCCATAGACTGTAAGGTTGCAAGCAGGGCCCTCTTACCTCTACGTATGTATGCATTAGCCAGTATAGTTTTATTATTGTTTGTTCCCAATTGTAAAGCGCTACGGAATCTGCTGGCGCTATATAAATAAATGTTGATGATGATGATGGCCTACTGGAGGTCTTAGTGAAGCTTAATAATTTACTTTACCTTACTAGATTAAAATAAAACTATTAGCTAAGTCATCCAAGACCCTTGAACTTCACATTTACTCAAAGTAGGACTGATATTATTGGCACAACATCTTAGTTATTGCTGTGCCATTCTCACTGATTGAGTTCTTCATACATAGCACAATACACAGCAACAGACATATGAATAATAAGCTCTGCTGCCCTCTGGTTGTTGTATAAGAAAATACAGTGGGCATCTCAAGCTCCACAGAAGTGGTTTGGTCATCTCTTGCTTGACCTGTTGTCTCTAGTTTGAGGACAAAATCAGACTTCACGGCATCTGGTCCTTGCTCAATAGACATCCCTCTCTCTATATATTCCATCCACAACACTTCGGGTTACTGCAAGGTCCCTTCAAAGGGATTCATTACTTTTAGCCCAAGGTAGACCAAAGCAGAGCCGGATTTAGACCTCATGGGGCCCTAGGCAAGATATTGGTTTGCCCCCCGACCTCCTCCTCCTCCCTGAAGCATTCCATTTTGTCAAAGGATCTAGCAGAATTTTGAATTATACTAATCATTCACTCCATACAATAAATATTAAGCTCAGTGGTGGAAGTGGAAGTTTAGAAGTGGCGGTATGAAAAATGTAATGAGAATGTAAACAAGTGAATGGAATTTTATTATTTTACAATGAAGGCAGTATGAGAAGTAGCGGTATGGCCTACTACCATATACACCCCACTTCCACCACTGCTTACCTTTTAATTCACACAAATTGTACTTTATCTTTAACTAAACTTAGGTATTAATCATAATTAACATGTCAAGAAACTGCAGTTCATGGTTAGCAAGTCCAGTAATAAAAAAAACAGCAGTCTCCTCTCACTACCACGTCACAGACCGTCCGCCACTACAGTTACTGACTGCAACCCTCTACCTACAGAAACATGAAAAAGTGCTGGAATGTAATAATCATGTTAATATGTCAGTCTTCTACATGAATCCCATAGTGCAACATTTAAAGCAGTCAGACCTCCTCCTAATATAAATCCCACCAGATTCAGGATAGTTGGCAGACTGTGCTGCTCTCTCCTACCTGTTCTCATCACTTTCACGGCTTGTGGCTGCTGGTGTCTTTAGATCAGCTGCTGCTTGTCTGGATCCTGGAATGTTGGAGGCTCTATTTGGAAAAAAATATGGATACACGAAATTTAGTAAACTCCAACCAGCCCCAGTGTTATATCAATATAGCACCCACATTTTATAAGTACACCTCCCTCCAACCAAAACATTAAATTAATAGCATACACATTTAAAAAATAGACCTATTTCCCTCCAACCAGCTCCAACATTAAATTAATAGTGTTACCATTTAAAAAATAAACCTATTTCCCTCCCACAAACAGCCCCTCATACACACACATAATATAAATACACTGGCCCCTCACACACACATAATATACATACACTGGCCCCTCACACACACATATTATATTAATATAAAGGGTGCCTCTTTTCATTTTGAGGTAAGAGAGGTGTCAGGATTGAGGCAGCGGGTCATGTGAGGGAATAGATAATGAGCACGTGTCATGGGGAATATCAAAGAAAAGCTGGTGAGTGTTGTAAGGGTATTGTTGGCTGAGGAGGGGCCGTGTGGGGAACAGACTTCTAACTCACATGCCCGCCCCCTCTGCCCAGCACCTTTAGCCACACATGCCCCCTTTGTGCCCTGCAGCTTCCATCACACATGCCCACCCTGTGCCAGAGCAGCTTCCATCACACATGCCCCCCCTGTGCCAGAGCAGCTTCCATCACACATGCCCCCCTGTGCCAGAGCAGCTTCCATCACACATGCCCCCCCCTCCCCGTGCCCTGCAGCTTCACACACACATGCCCCCCCCCCCTCGTGCCCTGCAGCTTCACACACACATGCCCCCCCTGTGCCCTGCAGCTTCACACACACATGCCCCCCCTGTGTCCTGCAGCTTCACACACACATGCCCCCCCGTGCCCTGCAGCTTCACACAAATGTAGAGGACTTACCTGGCCGGGGCCGTCGTCATCCGTCAGGCGGCGGTTCCCTCCGTTCAGCCGGGACGGTGAGCCAATCAGGGCTCACCTCCCGGCCATTTCAAAAAGGAAAATGGCGACGGACCAATCCGGGCCCGCCATGTCATCACGTGGCGTCGCGTCGACGCTACGTGATGACGTTAGCGCGGCGCCGACTATTTAAGTCAGCGCGCGCGCCGCCATGTCCAGTCCGTCGGCGGAGAGAGCAGGAAGAGGACGTGTCGCGGAGAGCTGCGGGATCAAGACTAGAAGAGAAGACAGCGGAGACCAGCAGTGGCGGCAGAGAGCCCTTGTTAGGGCTAAGAGCGCCTCTGCTGCCTGAAGACCGGCGTGATCAAGAACAGAAGCCGGCGGCAGAGCGTAGAAGCAGCGGCAGACGGGGAAGGAGTCCAGGAGAAGCTCCCCGAAGACAGCCCCAGGTAAGGCCTTGTCAGGCAACTCCTCTCCCGGGCCCACGCCCGCAGCACATCGAGTAAAGTCGGGCACAAGGCCCGTGGCACCGTGAAGTAGGGGCACAAGGCCCAGGGACTTGGGCACTAGGCCCCGACTAGTTAGTGGGCCAGTAGGCCATATTACTGTTGTTAAAGGGCACAAGGCCCCGTTAGTTAGTGAGGGGGACTCTGAGCCCCAGGTATAAAAGGGCGCAAGGCCCTTAGGTAGTTAGTGGCCTAGAGGCCATAGGAAGGCCAGAGGGCCTGGTTAGAGGCTGGTAGCCTGTAGTCTATTAAGGGCACAAGGCCCTCAGTCAGTCAGGGAGGCCACAGGCCTCAGGTAGGGGCTAGGACCCCTAGGTAGTAGGGCACAAGGCCCTAGTTAGTGGGCTCAGAGCCCTGAGGTAGAGAGGGGGCTGAGGCCCATTAATCAGAGCACAAGGCTCTGTGTGTAGCTGGGCAGAGACCCATGGTGTGTAGGGCATAAGGCCCTGGTGGTGTGTGGTAGAGGCGTGAGAGCCTCGTGAGTGTAGGCGCGGTCCTGTGTGAGGTGAGCACACGTGGTTAGGAGGTACGGTAGAGCGGAGGCTCCTGTGGTGCTGTAGCAACCTGCTGGTTGGCTAACAGCGGTGTGCTCGGGTAAGTAGCGTGCAAAGTACTGTATACTGTATTTATTCTGTCTGTGCGGCGAGTATAGTTTACATTACGGTATTTTGGGGTGTGCTACATAACTGTGTCCAGGGGCAAGACGTCAGGCCCCCATTAAAGGTAGGCTCTTGTTCCTGTGGTTTTCCTGTGCTAACCCGTGCTGTGGGGACAAGTGTAGTTACCAGCATACACACAGTCAGGGGAGAACACACGTAGTTTTCCTGTCCCTTAGGTCCCCGGGGTCACACTGGTACCCAGAGGGGGTGGCTGAGTGAGTTGGTGGCAGTGCAGCACACCTTGAGGCAGTTCCAGGGGCGGCCGTGGTTCTGATCAAGGGTCCTCAAGGCCGGTTCCGTGCAGGTGGACCTGTGGTTCCGGACGTAGGGACACGTGTGAGATACCCGAGTACAGGCAGTCGGGCGGTTCAGTTCGATCGGCTGTTCCGTGCGGCAGTCGGCCCGCGGGTTAGTGTGCTGTTCTACTGAGCCTCAGCCGGGCTTAAAGAACCCGTCCTTAGGGCCTGTGTGTGACTCCATAGCAAGAAGGCAGCTTCTTGGTACGACCTGGGTGAGGGGGTTAGGAACCGCCCTCCGGTTTAGGCTGTGAACACCGGCTGGTGTTCCCCGTAGCGTGTAAGTGAGCAGTTCCGTTAGTGCACCACACCTAGTTAGTCATAGTGGTTTGACTAGTTGCGTTGCCGACCATTAGAACGTTGTTAGGGTCGGGTCGCTGTTGCAGTCAGTCCAGTTTGGTGGGTGCCATCTTAGTCTCACGGAGAGCGTAGAGGGAGGCTGTGTGTTCTTGTCATCCGCAGGAGTCGGGAAGGTGCAGGAGAACCGGATCGGAAGTGGGAGTGTCCCGGTGAGTATCACGCTCGATTCCTCCTTTCGGTTAGGCCCTCACCGGCAGGTGTGTGAGGTACTTGAGGCGGGATTAGTCCTCGGACTAGTCTTGGCCTTCAGTGCCTGTAGTCCCCCGCGTCTTGGCAAGAACAAAGTGAGGAGGCGGCAAGGAGCTTGGACTGACTGTGCCCTTGTTCTTTGCCGTAGTCTCGGACAGCCCTTACTTGGTAGACTCGGTTTAACTGTGTTTTTCCCTCTTAGGTGTTACTTGCGGGCGTCCGGAGAAAACCCAATCCGGGACCGAGGTAGGATCCAGTCATCCACGCGGATCGTGGTAAATTCGGAGGTATTAGGAGTTAGTCGCCCTGTGAGGCACATCTCCGATAGGGACCTTACACACACATGCCCCCCCCTTGTGCCCTGCAGCATCACACACACATGCCCCCCCCTGTGCCCTGCAGCTTCACACACACATGCCCCCCCGTGCCCTGCAGCTACACACACACATGCCCCCCCCGTGCCCTGCAGCTTCACACACACATGCCCCCCCCCTGTGCCCTGCAGCTTCACACACATGTCCCCCACCCCTGTGCCCTGCAGCTTCACACACACATGCCCCCCCCCCCTGTGCCCTGCAGCTTCACACACACATGCCCCCCACCCCTGTGCCCTGCAGCTTCACACACATAACCCCACCTGTGCCCTGCAGCTTCACACACACATGCCCCCCCCTGTGCCCTGCAGCTTCACACACACATGCCCCCCCCTGTGCCCTGCAGCTTCACACACACATGCCCCCCCACTGTGCCCTGCAGCTAAACGCAGCCACACACACACCTTCTTGTTCTTACCTTTTTTTTTTTTTACAGGAACAGAAATGATGGGAGCTCCTGCACAACTGCCATAGACTTCAAGCAGCCCGCCTAACACAGTGCACCATGCGACCGCTGCGATCACATGACCCTGTGATGTCATATTGACGTGCCAAGGTACCTAGGCTGAAGGGGATTTAGCCACTACAGCCTCTACCCCTAGCTCTAACACCAGCCCCTCCCCCGATTCGCGCCCCCCGCAAGCTGCGGGGGGAGGGGGGCGTGAATCGGGGGAGGGGCTGGTGTTAGAGCTATCGGGGGAGGGGACGATTTTTTTCCCCCCTCCCTTGTCCCCCCCCATCTGGGCCCCCAGAGAGCCGCTAGGCCCTAGGCAGGTGCCTAGGTTGCCTAGCGGTAAATCCGGCCCTGGACCAAAGAGTTTTCAGTTCTTCAGCCTGGATGACCAATGACAGCAGCATTGACCGAATCCTCCCTCTGTATCATCCGAACATTGCCAGATTTAAAATCCTAGTATGAACATTTTACTGTACCAGGACCTTTAAATCTGAAAGCATATGTACGAAATCAGCTGGGAATCTGCATTAGAGACAAACTGACTCTATTCATTACATTTAAGGAAACATTTTTTTATTTAAAATGGATAAATTCATCAACTTTAAGTTAGCACTGAAAGATCAGCAGTCTCCATGGAATTCAAACAGTGACCCCTTAAAATGTTATATTTATCACGTAGGAGGCAAGTACAAAGGCCATAAATAAGAAACAGGGCTGAAGGTGAACCGTTGGAGTGTCGTTACACACAATTCCCAAAGTGTAGACCACACCGGCAATGTCAAATGTATGATTTCCAAAATCGCAGACTGAATTGGTAGCACAGCCACGGAGTCTTGCACCAACACTTGCTCCAGCTGAAATAAAGCAGAGTAAACAATGAACAATTGATTTATATCTGTAGGACACAACATATTTACAGTTAGACGATTGTACATGAGGGTGATGCATAAAGGAATCACATTAGAATGAAGTTTAATTTTCCCAGACTTTCCTTACCATCGTCAGCTTTGCTCTATTGTTGCAGTAAAAGTTTATATTTTATTGGCCTATCTGTGAGCAGCTTCCCACTCTCCTCCAAGATGAAAACTGGTGGTCAGTCCTGCTAAATCATTGCATGTGGAAGGGAACAGTTCAAATAAGACACATTAATTACATCAACTTTGACAAGGGCAGAAACTTGGAGCCTGATTCATTAAGGATCTTAACTTAAGAAACTTCTTATTTCAGTCTCCTGGACAAAACCATGTTACAATGCAAGGGGTGCAAATTAGTATTCTGTTTTGCACATCAGTTAAATACTGACTGTTTTTTCATGCAGCACACAAATACTTGATAGCTTATTTGTACACTGAAATTTAAAGTTGATATTTGTGTGCTACATGAAAAAAACAGTCAGTATTTAACTAATGTGCAAAATAGAATACTAATTTGCACCCCTTGCATTGTAACATTGTTTTGTCCAGGAGACTGAAATAAGAAGTTTCTTAAGTTAAGATCCTTAATGAATCAGGCCCTTAGAGAGATGTTTAAACTGTGTGTAGCACCAATATGAAATTAGAGAAGTTCATATGTATGACCTAAGCACAATTAATTAAAAAAAATATAGGCTAAATAGTGGATTAAACTATATGCCCTTGTTATGTTTACTTTCTTGAACTAAAGCTGACATGTTTTTCCGAATTCTACTCTATAACTAGTTGCAATAGTTGTTTAGATACATTCTCCATCAGAGTGTACCTAATGCAGTGATAGGCAACAGACCTCTCAAGGGGGTCACATGATCCACTGACAAGAGTAGGATCTTCTCTTTTGTCCTCTACCTAATGATCAATATCACAGAGCGAGCACAGAGCCATCATACAGTTTATGTAACAGGTTGATCGGGGGCTTGGCGGTGATGTCTCCACAAGCCACCTATAAGTCACCCTTCTGTTTGTGTGAACACTTCATGCTGGGAATCTGGTCTCATAATGCGATCTGATAGATCTCCTGGAATGTAATGTGCGGTCTCCCTCTCAAACCAAGGACCACTTGTGAGGCCCCTGAACAATACCTTATTGTGTTTATTTTAGAAACCATGGCCCTGATTCATGTTTGGACTTACATCCGATTGCGTAGGGTATTTATTACGACAAGCCATTACTCACTACCTGCCCACTTATATAGGTCCCAGATCTTTGCTGGGCCTGCTCGCTAACTCGGGTCAACAATACGGATTGCTTGGCAACCTGCCTCATCGGTTCTGCGCATGTGCAGATTTCCAGAACTGGTTTCTGAATATGCTGATTTCATTAAGCTGAGCCTGACAAGCACTACAAGAGGCGCTCCTTTTCATCGTAAAGCTAATTGTGTTAAACTCTTAATTGCTCCTTGAATCTGTTATATTATTTACTTAACTCGCTGTGTACTGATCCTTGTTCTGACTTCTGCGTGCTGACTTTTGGATTCTGCTTTCTGAATTAATTTATTGGAGCCCTGCTGTCACTATACTGTCTTCCTGTGTACCGACACGGCTTGACTTTTGGCATAAACTTTGAATTAAAAATGACATGTATGTGTGCCATTAGCTATCGTAGAACAACCGCAACTAAGAAAAATACTGAAACTCATTGAATGTACAGTACACATTGAAAGCATCTTTATTTATGTAATGTAAAAAACAATTCCAAAAATGATTTATTCTATTTGTGTTAGGAGCTGTCACGGCCACGGGCACCGCAGCTCACTTGTCTATTACCCCGCTGAGCGTCCCAGCCATCTACTTGGCGACTAGGACGTCACTTCTGCCGATTCCCTGCACAGCGCGCCCCGGCAAATAGGACAGCCGGGCGCAGGCGCTGATATCTCCTCAGCCTGTGGGCTGATTAATGTGGCCTTGTTTAATTAGTCCTGGCATGTGTATTGTTACAGCGCTGAGCCCTGATTGGTTGCTCTGTGTATTTAAGGCAGGGAGGGCTTAGCCTACCTGCCGGTTATAGCACTTCTGACCCAGTCTTGCTGACCTGCTCCTGTTTGTTGTACCCTGTCCTGTGGGTACTCTGTTGGATTCTCTGAGTATGACTCCTGCCTGGACTTTGGACTTTGCCTGCTTGCCAGTGACCCTTGACCTCGGCTACCATTTGACTATCTGTTGCTTTCTACCCAGCCTCCTGGTCTGACGCCGTGGCCCTGCATTACCAATCCACACTACACCTGGAGCTAAGTCCTGGGGGCATCTGAGTACCGGTGAGCACATCAAGCTCTAAGGGAAAGGCGGCTGTTATAGGTGTATGGCAAGCAGGGCCGGACTGGAACTAAAAATCAGCCCTGGCATTTCAAGCATACAGGCCCATCTCTGTTGATGAGCATGAAAAAACTGGGTGCCGCTAAGGGCGTGGCCACATTATGTTCGGGGCGTGGTCAACATGGGGCATTGATACATACATTACATACATTATAATAAAACATTACATTTATCAGGCCCTCCCTATCATGCCACCCCTCCACCCCAGAAGCACATTACAACACCCCCAGTCCGCTGTACTTATCTATGCTTCTGATGCTGCTGACATCCATCAGAGTGGGAACGTCCTGTAGAGTGAGCAGAGAAACTCTTAGTCTCACAAGATTAATAAATCTCATGAGACTTAGAGCTTCTCGGCTTGCTCTGCAGGCTGTGTCCTGTCCGGGAACTGGGAGTAGCTATCCGCTCCCTCCTGCTAACCAGAGCTGGACTTAGTCTCAGGGGGCCCTAGGCACTTAAGACAGGGGGCTCCTATGATGTAATATTGTTATTAGACACATTTTCAACAAATACATAGGCAATACTGTGAGCACTACTGTTAGGTGTACACAGTTCTGCCTTCGCAAGCAGTACAATGTGAAGTAGGACATACCTCCCAACTGTCCTTGCAGTCAGACCAAATCCTGACTAAGCGGGACAGTCACCCACCAAATTCAGGACAGTTGGCAGACTGTCCTGCTCTCTCTTACCTGTCTTGTCATTGTCACCACTTGTGGCTGCTGGTGTCTTTAGATCAGTTGCTGCTTGTCTGGATCCTGGAATGTTGGGGGCCCTATTTGGAAACAAAAAATGGGTACATGAAAGTTAGAAAACTCCAAATAGCACCAGTGTTAACTCAATATAGCACCCGCATTATAAAATTAGGCCTCACTCCAGCCCCAACATTAAAATAATAGTATTCCAATTTAATAAATAAATCTATTTCCTCCCTCCAAACAGCCTCAGCAAGAAATTAAATAGCATTTATGTTTAATAAAAATAACCATTTCCCACAAACATCCCAGGCATTAAATAATCACATTTAATAATTAGACCTAATTTTCCCCAAACAGCCCACATTCACTTAATAGCACACATTATAGTCATAAACTGTCCCCCACACACATTATAGTCATATACTGTCCCCCACACACATTGGCCATTTTTATTTTCCCCCTCCTACAGCCATTGGCCCCCCCCCCGCAGACATTTTCAATCACCCCCTCTTCCCCCTGCAGTCATTTTCACCATCCCCCCCTCCCTGCACACATATTGCGTTTGTCGCCCCCCCTCCCTGCACACATATTGCGTTTGTCGCCCCCCTCCCTGCACACATATTGCGTTTGTCGCCCCCCCTCCCTGCACACATATTGCATTTGTTGCCCCCCCTCCCTGCACACATACTGCGTTTGTCGCCCCCCCTCCCTGCACACATATTGCATTTGTTGCCCCCCCTCCCTGCACACATATTGCGTTTGTCGCCCCCCCCTCCCTGCACACATATTGCGTTTGTCGCCCCCCCCCTCCCTGCACACATATTGCGTTTGTCGCCCCCCCTCCCTGCACACATATTGCGTTTGTCGCCCCCCCCCCCCTCCCTGCACACATATTGCGTTTGTCGCCCCCCCTCCCTGCACACATATTGCGTTTGTCGCCCCCCCTCCCTGCACACATATTCCGTTTGTCTCCCCCCCCCTCCCTGCCCACATATTTCGTTTGTCTCCCCCCCCCTCCCTGCACACATATTCCGTTTGTCTCCCCCCCCCTCCCTGCACACATATTCCGTTTGTCTCCCCCCCTCCCTGCACACATATTCCGTTTCTCTCCCCCCCCTCCCTGCACACATATTCTCTACACTTACCTCAGCACTGACAGCTGCCTCCACTGCAGCTAGCGCTACGCGGGTGCCGGGCCGGCGCACAGAGCCGTCATGACGTCACACGTCATGACGGCTACACACCAAAAAAAAATCGGGGTATCGCAGGGAGCCGGACCGGCCCACACTGTCATCGGCCCTTCTGGCATTTGCCAGAAGTGCCAGATGGCCAGTCCGGCCCTGATGACAAGTATTGTTTAGTACTTGTCGAATGCCACATGCACGTTATTTGCAATTTTAAAATGATCATGTAACTTGAGCATACTTCTCCCCAGATTCAAAACATAAACAATATCTTGAGATACGCTTGGTCAGAACTACACTCAAGATACATAATCTTTTTAAAATTGCAACTTACATTCAAGATGCGTTTAGCAATGAATCAGGTCCCATATGTGCATTGCACAAAACGGTCTCCCATCGTAAGTATAGTGTCTACTAGAGAGAGTATGTAACCAACTACTGCAGGTAGTCAGCACAAAAAAAAAAGTTTATCACCCTTTTTCATTGACTGAACAGTCTATTCTTCCCTTTGCATTATTTATCGTTTGTTTAGCCTTTTAAACTAGCTGTATATGCTTTTGTATCCTCCCTTGATTGGTCTGTCTATATTCCTTATGTGCAGTTTTTATAGTACTTATAACATCTGCCACTTCCTTGAAGAACCATATTGGTAGGGGCACATTGACCATGGACCTTACTGAGAGTTTTTCAGGTAGGCTGGTGGACCACATGATGTAATGCTTGAGTAATTATTTTTTTCTTCTGCATTTTTTTTAATGATTAATTAAATAATGTATTTCATTTTTTCCTCAAGGGCTGGGCTGCAAGACTGATAGGGCCGTCCCTTGCTTAAAAAGTGCAGCCCCAGCAGTGCATAGCCAATGACAGTCATAAAAGTTATTTTATCATCTTGAATGGACACGTAATCATCTCACCACCCACAGTCAACTTCTACATGGAGTCTCTGTATTATAATGATCTTCGTGTTCTACTAAAGCTTCTCTTAATGTTCCAACAGTACATTACCATTGAATATTGAGTCACTCAGACACCTGCATTCTGATTTGTTGCCGCACTGTCTCTCAGTGGACGCCATGGAATTTATAGTCTCGCGAGTGAGTCGAGGAAAGTTTCATCTCGCGAGACTACAACAGAGATCAGACCTAACTCTGCAGGAGCCACCCTGAGAGTCTACAAAAAGTGCACAGGTATGAGAGAGAAATCTTTCTTTGCGGGGTTAGTTGCATGCATGATATGGGAAGGATTAATACAGGGGGGCATTATATGGGGTTGACTCAGAACAGGGGGTGCATGATATGGGGGGAGATCAATATGGGAGTGGTGACTTGATTTGGGGAGAACCAATACAGGATCATGATTTGGAAGAGAGCCAATATGGAGGGGGTCATGATAGTGCACAATGTGTCCCATTGTGGGGGGCTGGTTGAGGGGAGGCAAAGTATCTAAAAAGGGAGGGATCTTTTCTCTGTATTGAGTATGCATCACTAGTATGTTAATTAAAGAAATGAAAGTTGCTCAATCAATTTATAGGCTATAGCAGGTGTGTGAAAGGGTGGGGTTATCCTAAAAGGAACAAAACACACAGAGATCCCCCCGTTCACTGCTATAGCCAGCAACAGATCTGCTATTTCTACTGTAGATAAAAATGCAAAAGTCTTAGTTGCACACATTTTCAAATGTATGTTAAAGCCACCCACCTCTCCACGGTGCTTTTGCTAATAGGGTGGTCCTAATTCTAAACAATGAGAGTCCCATATATTTGGACCATACATATGTGTCTTTAAATTGAGAGCTAACTTACCAAAGAGGTACCCCAAAAGCCTCCAAATAGCACTCCAATGTCAGCGCTCACTAGTATGTTCTCTGTATTGTATGACGGTCCCTAGGATGGTCTCTGTATTGTATGGAGGACTCTTGGATCCTATCTCTATTATATGGGGGTCACTAGGATGCTCTCTATCCCAATTACTCTCTTCCTGCTCTCTTCTTGACCCTTTGCAGTCTGGCTTCCACCCTCTTGATTCCACAGAAACTGCCCTCACTAAAGTGACAGATGAACTAATACTAGTGTCACTCACCGGACTGTGAGTGCCATTTCTCCTGTGTTCAGGAACCGTGGCCGTCCGCCATCCTGAGGGTCTGCGCATGTGCAGCCCTTATAAAACCTTCAGTACCTGTTGCTTTTAATTAATTGGATGATCAGGCAACCCTCCCTATTTAAACCACCTGTGATCATTACCTAGTTGCCTGATCTTGGAGTCTCATTCCCCATGAGCCTCTGAAGGTGTTCCTGTGTTTCCTCGTGTATTCAGCTCCAGCTGATTCCTGTCTACTACGATTGTGGTTTTCAGAGCACTTCACTCTCCTGTGTTCAGCGTGTCTGCACTCAGCTGATTCCTATCTGCTACTGCTGCCGGATTCCAGACCGCCTCAACTCTCCTGTGTTCAGCGTGTCTGCTCTCCGCTGCCTCCGTTACTACTGCCGGGTTCTAGACCGTCTCAACTCTCCTGTGTTCATCGTGTCAGCTCTCCACTGATTCCTATCTGCTACTGCTGCCGGATTCCAGACCGTCTCTACTCTCCTGTGTTCAGCGTGTCTCCCCTCCGCTGCCTTCGCTACTACTGCCGGATTCCAGACCGCCTCTACTCTCCTGTGTTCAGCGTGTCTCCCCTCCGCTGCCTCTGCTACTACTGCCGGATTCCAGACAGCCTCAACTCTCCCGTGTTCATCATGTTTCCAGTTTTACTTACTACTGCTTCCTGAGTATTGCTCCTTTGATTACCGGTTACCTTTCGTGCGCTGCACCAACCTGATTACCGCTTCCATCCTCCAGTGGTCTCTCCTCCTGCCGGCGTTCAGCCGTTCAGGTATCCCTGCACTTCTCCTTGACAGCCTGCTCTCCTGAACCGCGGTATGCATACTTTCCATTGACTTTGCTATTGTATTGCATATCCGTCTGGACTGTGTTGTGGTCATCTCCGGAGTCTTCCATCTACTGAAGCTATTGTTACTATTGACTTTGTTTCCTATTACCTGGATCTCTATAGTGACTTTGTATACTTCAAGCAGCGCTTGTCAGTTATTATTGTATTGTGGTTATCATCGTGGGATCAAGTTCCGTGTGCCGCCCGTGTATCCTTTGTATTCCATTCATCTCCTCGTGCCCCTCCTCACATATATATAGCAGTGGTACAACTTGCTGAACGCAGACCACTGACTCCTGTTTCCCATTGGCACCAGGTTCAAGTATCCTCTCACATAAGCAGTGGTACAACTTGCTGTACGCAGACCACTGACTTCCCCGTTACCTACTTGCACCTGGAACCCATTCCTTCACTATAGACAGTGGTACAACTTGCTATACGCAGACCACTGACTTTCACTACCTCCTCTCTACTCCTGGACATTCCTCCTCACTAGAGCAGTGGTACAACTTGCTGTACGCAGACCACTGACTCTCCTCACGTTTACTTGTCCATCTGGTTCCTCGTGTTCATACATCTAAGTCATTACCAGTTGCTGCTAGTCATAGACTTTCCTTGAGCATTCTCTCACCATCTGCTGATTCTCCTGTTCCGTTGTCACCCTGCTACCAGAGGACCATAGTACCAGCTATATTACTCTGGTAAGAACATCATCTGGTGATATCCTGGGCAAAGACTCCTAGTGCCCGTGACAACTAGCTAAGTCTAATGGCCAAATCTACCTCCTCACACTCAACCTTTCAGCTGGCTTCGACACTTCTTATCTGTCAGGCGCCGTCCCCGGGATGCTTTCCTGTTCGGTCGTCAGTGCCTTTGCCCACCTCTGTCCTCAACCAATCAATCTGATGAAGCCTCTATTTAAATCCAATTCTGGCACCATTAGAACCCTGTTCTCCAGTGTTTACCATTGTTCCTGTGCTTATTTGGTTTTGACCCAACTCCCTCTGACTCCTCTCCTGTTCGTGTCCGCTGCTTTCGTTATTGACTCCGGCTTTCTGGCTATTCTCTGGATTTCTCGTGACCCTTGACCTTGGCCTGTCTGACCTTGCATTGGATTCTCCCTTTCGTATTGCCTGTCTCCGTTTTGCTTGACCCAGACCGTCCTGACTATTCTATCACCACTCTGATAACTGTCTAGGTGGATTGCGACGTTAGATTCCGCACCTCCTAGTTCAGTGGTGCTAAAACCAGTTGGTATTTCATTATTCTGCATTCAGTGGCTCTTCCAGTCTGACCATAATTATTCTCTCCATCGTTCACACTCACCGCTCCCATGCCTCATACCTTTCTGGTCTGTCCTTCACTGTCTCCACTTCTCACTCTAACTCTTCTCACCTCCCTCTCTTGATCAGAGTGCCTCAAGGATCTGTTTTCCACCCTCAAATCTTCTCTTTCCACACTACCTCTCTTGGCTAAATCCTACACTCCTTTGGCCTTCATTAAATTTCAAGAGGCGCTGCATTGTAAAGGGAAGTTTCCCTTTACAATGCAGCTCCGCTTGAAATTTAATCGCCGAACACTCTGAACACGCGGGTGTTGAAGAACCCGCATGTTCATACATTTACCCCTAGATCTGTGATTGCCCTTTGCACTCGAAGATTAAATGAACGTGGCTGTGTTCTGTGGTGTATTGTCTAGTTCTGGGCATGCGCAGAGTGATTCGCGGATTACCCGCACAAACTCGTCATTTACGCGCCATAATGCATAGGGCCCAAAGGGCTTCTTTTTACTGCAGAAAAAAAACACATAAAAACCTCAATTTTGCTAGAACAATTTAATAGTTGCATTTTACTTACATGTTGTAATTCCAACGTTGACACATCTTTTCTCATTGCCCGTGCACTCAACTTTGCAGGTCTCTATATTTGAAGAAGCGCAAGTCGGACAGGTCACTCCATTCTTCAGTGTGTCAGTGGATGGCACTTGAATTAAAAAAAAAATTATTGGCCAGTTAATATACATTTTATCAAATGTCAAAAGTAGGGATGAAATAGCGATTGCAGGATGTGTGACGGCAATGGTGGTGGAGATGATGACTGTTCATGAACTACATTGGCCCCCCATCTTCTGTTCTGAGCAAGCGCATGCGCAGACGTACCCCATTATGCTTAGAAGAGCAGAGCAGGGGTCAGTGGTGGGAATGGAAATACAATATGGGGCACAGATGAGGGGCACAGATGAGACACAGTGAAAGAGAGGGGGCTTAGACGAAACAAAAGCTAATACATCAATAAGACTGGGAGGAAGGGTAATATAGACAAAATGGAAGGCAAGTTATAGGGGGGGGGGGTGTACATAAGACACAGGGCCATGGCCAGATTAAAATTAGTGGGGACCTCAGGGCAAGTGACTTGGCACTAAAATATCATTGTGTGATCTGTGTATGTCTGGCGTCTGTGCCCTTATCCAGTCATCTTATGCACAGATTGGGCAAACACTGCATTGACTGGCTGCTGTTAATGCCGTCTGATCTTGTCAGAACAGTAGGCAGCATTCAAGCACAGGGCAAAGGGAATATTGCCCTCCTAAGGGAATATTGCCTGAAGTACCAAAATTGGAATGCTGGGTCACTTTCAGCAGCGGAAACTCAGAATTTGTCACAATTCTAGCGGATTTGGTGGATTTTCTTTTTGCCACTCTGGATTAGCGCTGGCAGTGATAAAGTCGCGGCATCTAACAAAGCACCGGTTTCTCCCCCGGGACCCCTGCAAGTGAGTTTGGTCTTTGCTGCTGGTGGGTTCGCCGGGCGAGGACCTCTGTCCTGCTTTCAAGGATGACTAGCTGGTATTAGACAGACAAAGAGACTGGTCAACGTAGCCGGGACTGGTACATGTACGGACTGCGGAGTGTCAAATTGGATAACAGTAAAAAGTGCCAGAAAAAAGCCAGCGCAGCAACAGTCAGGAACATAAGCAGTACATAGTGGAGCTGCGGTGATGGAGCCTGCGCTGGGAGCGGAAAGGAGATCCAAGGCAGCACTCTGAACATTGGACCCGGTAAGTAACTGTTGGACTCCGGATCCAACACATGACAGAACTCACAGCGAAATGCACAAACCTATGATAGGTCTAAAATGCAATTTTAATAATTTTTCCTGTAGGCTTTAGTACAATGCAATATAATACAGTGGAGAGATATAGTTCAATGAAATATATGATATGTATATGAAACAAAGAAATTAAAAGAACACGTTGGGTTTTTTGGAAAAAATGATGCATCGTGTAACATTAATTTGTATGAAAGACACTTGGAAAGCTTTTGATGCACCAAGTTTACTATTATGCTATAGATTCAACCCTGTCTAACGACAGATAAAGTAAAAACGAGCTTACATACATTGGAGCGGTGGCGGATCACAGTTGTCGCTGTTACAGCAGGACGTGGCTAGCTGAGCCCGTTGCGTTGAGGTCACACTCCCAGATACTCCACAAGATGATGCGTTTGGCGCACATCCTCTGCCAAATAGTGTGTAGTCATCTGTGGTTACACAAATACAAGAACATTCATCATAATTCGGATTTACATAAGTGATCCAAGACACAGTAGAGCAACAAGAATAAGAATGACAGAACAGAAGTATACCACATAGCTATGGAGTGTGATATAGTCGTATTAAAATAACCACACTATACAATTACAAGGAGGTCTACCATCAGGTGACTAATTATTGACCTGGACATGCCCTCTGTCATCTTTCACTAAATACCCTACAGAATGGCATTTATAAGTCAATACATTATTGTAATCATATGGATTTTAACTTCTATAAGTGGTCAGAAAGTGATATGTTAAATCATATAGGATATTTAAGGGTGTGCTTTGATTATTATTATTTATTTATAGGGCGCCACTAGGTGTCCGTAGCACAGTACAGGGACAAACGATTACAATATCAGGTGAGACGGCACGGTACGGTAAACAATAAGCACAGTAACTCAGTAAGCTCGAAGCACAGCTAGAGAGGGGGGGGAGATCCGCATACGACGGAGCCCAAGAGGGAGGGCGCGGATGACAGGGAGACCCCCAGAGAGGGGTGAGGAGAGAGCAAGAGGGGTCGGAGGGCAGAGGGTCCTCGAGGAGGAGGGCTAGGTAGCTGGAGAGCAGAGTTAGAAGTGGTGGAAACAGGAGGAGAGATGGTCCTGCTCAAGGGAGCGTACAATCTAAGAGGAGGGGTAGACAGACAGAGAGACACGGGAATGAGAGGGAGAGAAGGGGGAACGGAGGCAGATTCAGGGAAGGGGTAAGAACGGGGAGAGGCAGAAGATAAGGTAGAAAGTTAAGTGGGAGACTGAAAGGCTTTGAGAAAAAGGTGGGTTTTTAAAGCCCATTTGAAACTGGACAGATTATGGGGATGTTCTGATGGAGGGAGGGAGCTTGTTCCAGTGGAGGGGGGTAGCGCAGGAGAAGTCTTGGGTATGCGCGTGAGAGGAGGTAATCAGACGGGAATAGAGGGGACGGTCGTGGCGGATCGGAGACGGCGGGATGGAGCGTGAATAAAGATGAGGTTGGAGATGTAGGGAGCATTGGAGTTGGCGAGGGCCTTGTATGTGAGTGTGAGGAGCTTGAACAGGATTCTGTAGGGGAAGGGGAGCCAGTGAAGGGCTAGGTAGAGGGGGGAGACAAAATGCCTACTTTAAATTCCCAGGGCTCAGTCACTCATTCAGTATTTTAGGTGCCCCCTAAACCTTGACACACTACATGGCTGCCTTAGTGGTTGTGCCGGCACTGTGTAGCTTTTAACTTTTGAAAGACACTGAAAGTTTGATTATATCTAGTGCTCTAAGTCTAGATCAGTAGTTCTCAATCTCTTTTCAGCTGGCAGCCAAAGTTACATCGTGACAGTGTCTAGGGACCCCAGGTGTCAGTGTGCCATTGTTCTGGGACCCCAAGTGTCAGTGTGCCATTGTTCTGGGACCCCAAGTGTCAGTGCGCCACCCATAGTGTCAGTGTTGTGTTAGGCTGGGATTACAAGTGTCAGTGTGCAAACAAGAGAATAGGGTTGCGCTCTACTCCCAATGCTGCAAGAGCTGCACTAACTAAGGCTATCATCATCATCATCATCACCATTTATTTATATAGCGCCACTGATTCCGCAGCGCTGTACAGAGAACGCAATCACATCAATCCCTGCCCCATTGGGGCTTACAGTCTAAATTCCCTACACACACACACACACAGAAGGACACACAGACTAGGGTCAATTTTAATAGCAGCCAATTAACCTACTAGTATGTTTTCTGGAGTGTGGGAGGAAACCGGAGCACCCGGAGGAAACCCACGCAAACACGGGGAGAACATACAAACTCCACACAGATAATGGCATGTTCGGGAATTGAACTCATGACCTCCAGCACTGTGAGGCAGAAGTGCTAACCACTGAGCCACCGTATCCCTCCCTCAGAGTCAATAGTTTAGATTAATAGGCGCTCATTGACATTTGGCTGGACTTTCTTTTATTCTAGACATGGTCAACATGAACTAAGATTACCTTTTAAGCACAATCCAATTTGTTATATTGTTTATGTATGTTTTTAAGATTATTAAGTAATTTTATGGATTTATGTGGTTCGTGTGGTTTATGATATAAAAGGTATTTGTATTGTACATTTGATGGGATTGTACATATAAGATAGTTACGCTAAATAAAGATCGTTAAAACTATAAGATTGCTAATTCTAATTAGGTAGGAATACCAAATGTTAGCTTAAATTGACATTAAAATTACACGAGCACCTTGGGACGTATATGCAAAAATATTACTATTAGCCAATGAGCGCCTAACTATTAATCTAAAAAGTGTCAGTGTGCCATTGTGATGGCATCAAGTGGCAGTGTGCCATTGTGCTTGGATCCCAAGTGTCAATGTCCCATTGTGCTGGTACCTCAAGTGTCAGTGTAGTGTTGGACTGGGACCCGAAATGTCAGAGTACCATTGTGCTGGCATCTCAATCAGTCTGCCAATGTTCTGGAACCACAAGTGTCAGTGAACCATTGTCCTAGTTTCCCAAATGTCATTGAGCCACTTTTCTAGGACCCCAGTGTCAGTGTGCCATTTTGCTAGAACTTCAGCTATCTGTCAAGACTGTTATCTGCAGGGAAGTCCCAGAAGCAGGAATATCTTAGCTCTCTCCCTGGAGCACTGATTTGGTGCAAAACTGCCTCCCTCACACCATCCCTTCTGATCCCAAGCCAGCTGCCCTCTGCTTCCTTTGGCCACAACTTGCTGACCTTAATCAAGAGCAACTGTGTAGATGACAGTGGTCATCTACACGGTGGCAAGCGCTGTAGCCCTGCCACCTGAAAGCCATTCAGCATGCAGGAGGACCTCATCACACGTCTAATGCTAAGCGTTCCTCCACTGCCTAACCCAACAGGTTCCATGAGACCTCCTGTGAGACCAGCGAAGAGGACGCTTATAGCGCCTCGATCCGAAACCTCACTCTCATCAACTAGCATAATTGAGATTATGAGAGTAATTGCAATACTGTAATTGCACTCCCTGTCCTGTGCTTAGATACACCTGGGTGGTGACTAGTCACTGTAGTGGCATCTCCTAAGCAAGATTCCTATCAAAACAGAAAGCTACTATTGCCACTAATCACCCTTATAAGCATATAGGCTCTCTGATTGAGAACAGAATTCTCTGATCCCTGGTTATTTTTCTATAGTGAAAAATCTTGTGTGCTACTCTCCCCTCAACTCGGATAGCAGCACCCTCATGCTGATGCCTAATACCTGCTTGCCATAATAATCAGGGCAACACTCCACCCTCCACTTTGGTTTTCAGGCGGCAGAGCACTAAAGGGTAGGCTTACCATTTCATATATTACCTGGACTGGGTAAGCTGGGTAAGCTCCCTTACAATTTTAGAAGCTCATATAGTACAATTATGCTTCATGCTATAGGAGGCCCAGATTGTTATCCTCATCAGCCTAGTTCAGTCCCTGGAATGCTTTTGAACTTTACATTCTAGCAAGATCTGAAACTTACCATTCGAGGCCACTTTGAGATATTCAACTGTACCTACATAGTGCCTGTATTAAACTATTACTTTAACAGTTTCTGGATGAGGAAATGCTGCCATCCTGTTGTCATTTTATGCACACTATTGTCTCACACATCAGTAACCTGAATATCAAGACTCTTAGTTATTCATTTATTTCTTCAAAGTGCCCCTGCACTTGGCACTCCCTACATTCCTTAAACATACAATCTTTCCCTATGTTCTAACAGACCCTAAGGGTCAACCGAGTGTGTGTGTGGGGGGGGGTTCTTTGAGAGAACATTCTGAAGTTTCCTTTACTGATCACTTTTTCTGCTTAAAATACTACAAAGCACTCGCCTACCTTTCAATAGTTTCCCCAATTATTGATTATTCCACTATCAACTATTGCGAAAAGCAAAAAGTCTCACACCAAGGGAATTCCACACTGGCACCATAAAACATTTTCCTCTACCATCAGATCTGAAAGACCAGACTCGCCTCAATCTCCCATAGACTCTGAGTCTGGTAATGTTGAGTCGGCATCTGTCACCAAAAAACTTTCTCTCCCTGATTCAAGAGATGATCTGTTCCTCGATTCATGCCAAGGTCCAACATGCCCTCCACACTCTTAAATGTGAAGTGTCCTCCGTAGGCACCCACATTGACCAAATAGTGAGGAGAATTTTACAATCATGGTGGATGGAACACCTTGTCATAAGGCAAAAGTGATAGCTAAGTGGCTCGGGGATCAAAATATTGAAATTTTAGGTCCATGGCCAGGGAACTCCTCAGATTAAGAACTTGTGGTCAATCCTCAAGAGGCGGGTGGACAAGCAAAAACCCACAAATTCTGACAAACTCCAAGCATTGATTAGGTAAGAATGGGCGGCCATCAGTCAGTATGTGGCCCAGAAGATGACTTGACAGCATGCCAGGGCACATTGCAGAGGTCTTCAAAAAGAAGGGTCAACACTGCAAATATTGACTCTTTGCATAAACTTAATGTAATTGTCAATAAAAGTCTTTGACACTTATGAAATGCTTATAATTTTGCTTCAGTATACCATAGCAACATCTGACAAAAAGCTCTAAAAACACTGAAGCAGCAAACTTTGTGAAAACCAATATTTGTGTCATTCTCAAAACTTTTGGCAATGACTGTGTTAATATAGTTAATGAGGTTGAAAAAAGAAACCAGTCCATTCAGTTCAACTTATTTTGGATCTACTGCCATCCCTTTCTTATATTGGAAATTAATCCTGATTAAGCAAGCGCCAATCTGTTTCAAAAATCCCTCCTGACCCAATATTGTTTCTCCATGGACACACTACTAACCTTTATTTTAATTAACGGTTATAACCCTAGATACCATTCTTCGCTAAATATTTGTCTAACCCTTTCTTAAGCATATCAATTGAATATAACAACCTCAAGCTTTATACCAATCTTACTTTGTTGACCCCCTTCCAATGAACTCCAAAACTATTATACACACCTTTATAACCTGCCTCAGCCCTCTGGTGCTTTGGCTAAGCAGAAGCAGAGACAGCTGATAACTGAATTCCTTGCTGGTGCTTAACTTTCCAAATCGTCCCCATGTGTGGCAAGGCAGCTCAGGGCTGACATCACAATAGAGGATATCGAGCAGATTGTGAAGTGCCAACATACTGGAAAGGGCTTAGGGGCTGATGGCTTGAGAGCTGCTTACTATAAAAATGTTGCAAATATTTTGCATTCCTGTCTAAACAATCTCTTCAAGTCTATCCTCAGTGGGAAATCTTGGTCTAAAGAGTTCTTGAAGGCTAGGATCACAGTAATTCACAAAGAGGGCAAAGATATCTACAACTGCTCTAATTACCGCCCCAACTCACTTCTGACTAATGATGTAAATTTGTTTGCTAAAATTCTAGCAAAGAGTTCAGTACTCCCAACATCCCTGGTCGATTATGACCAAGTAGGTTGTGTCCCGAGCCAACAGGCAGGGAAAAACATGAGGAGGGCAATTGACCCGATTCATATCCTTATCACCAAGTAGATCCCAGATATTATTCTTCCTTTAGATGCTAAGAAGGCTTTCAGTGGAACATCCCTGACCTTCATGTCACAAACCTTAGCAAGCTTTGGCATCTCCAGAAGCTTTCGCACTAGCTTCAAGGCCTTTTATTCCCATCTCTCTAGAAGAGTCATGGTCAACGGCTCTAACATCCCACTCTAAGCAGTCTAGATCGACCCTCATTAAATGTTCTCCAACCATGAATATTTTGGCAAAAATCTGGGAGACCTGCAAGCCCCACTTGGATATCCTCCCTCTAAATCTCACCTCTTTAGGATAACCCTAATTTCCCCGTGGATCTCTCTACTGCCTTCTCTCAAGATTGGATTCAGGTGGGAGCACGGTTTGTTGGTGACCTCCTGCATCAGGGAACTTTCCTATCCTTGGTTGATCTGTAAAACAAAATTCCTGACCTCAACCCGGAACTTTTCTGAATACTTTCAGCTACGTAAGTTTGTGGGGTCTCTGCGGACAGACGGGTCCTCCCTCACAACCGCCTTTTCATTTGAACTTTGTGTATGTCCTCGCCCCTTCAAAGAGGTACGATTTCTTCTATATATAATATTGCACTCGATGCTATATTATTCCCCAGGAGCAGACATGGGTTCGATTTCCATTATAATCAAAGAGAACGCTTACAAAGTTTATCATGGATGGTACCTCACCCCTCCTCCCTACTTCCCACTCTATTCTAAAATATTAAACCAAATGTTTTGGATGTTTTAGCGGTAAGTTCTGAGGTCTACAAATTTATTTTTCCACTAATTTGAATATCTTCAATTTTCATATATCATGTATTATTTTCTCACTACGATTGTTTTGTATGCCTTACAATCTGCCATTTGGTTAAGTTTTGGAAAATAAAACTTAAATACAGCCTATAGATGGAACCCATTTTTATTTTAACAGCGATCTCCAGTTGGGATTGCCAGGTGTGAGGCTTCCTATTTCAAGAATAGTATGTGTAGCAGTTCTGAATTACCACATTCTCCAGTGTTCAATGGCTAAAGCCTGTTTGACGAGATAGTTTCATTAGTGAGGCCATTTAGAATCTCCCTATGAGCTACTTCTCTTCTATCAATGACTAATGAAGAATGGAAAGTACACTAAATTACTTGGTGCCCAATTCTTTTGTACATTCATTCAAGACTTGGGACCCCGGAATTTTATTAATTGGAAATAGGGGGTAATTTTTAAAACAAACATGAACAGGAGTTCTTCCTTAAAAATTTAGGAAAGGATTTATTTCTTTCCGCGGCAATACTCTGATATCAGACATTTCTTTCAATTTTAGAATGTCTGCTGAATATTTATCTCCCTCTTATGTGTATATTGGTATTGTGTATGTGTGTGTGTGTGTGTGTGTGTGTGTGAGTGTGAGTGTGAGTGTGAGTGTGAGTGTGAGTGTGAGTGTGTGTGTGAGTGAGTGTGAGTCTGTGTGTCTGTGTGTCTGTGTGTCTGTGTGTCTGTGTGTCTGTGTGTCTGTGTGTCTGTGTGTCTGTGTGCGAAGCCCCCACTCTGTTCAAAGCCCAATTTGGAGAAGAGCGGAACGGCCTTGGGAGGGTGACCTGTCACAGTCAGGCCCTCCTCACTTCTGGGCCCTGTAGCAACGGACCCTTGTTCCCCAACAAAGACAAGACATTCATAATTTGTAACTGTTACAATCAACCACAATGGTACAAAATACAAGGGAAGTTTGCATTGACTTTTTCATTCTTCTCTTCAAAGTGCGGTACAGGAGACAGCTTTCTTTTTTAAACAACCAGAATGCCTTACAGCATCTATATTGGGATTAGAGCATAGAGTATATTCCTTATAATGACTACTGTGCAGATTACTTACCAACTGAGATGAGACCAGACATGCAGATACTAGAGCCACAATCCGTAGTTTGGCCTGTGCAATATGTTGAAGTTACGTTATAGCATTCAAAACATTTCACAGTGTGACCTAAAAGAACAAGCATTAAAAAAGTGTTTAAACAAAACCGTGCATCTATGGTCATATTTCATTTCAATTTACTATAGATAAATTGTAGGTAGTACCTACCAGTTAGTTAAGTTCATTAAGACTTGTATGTAACTCCTATATATCGCTTGTGAATGTATTCTACAACACCAATGTATTATTATCTGTAACTAGTTAAACACTGGCCAGAGCAGCTGGGTAGCGGGCAGAGCGGTGGTACTGGAAAGCTGGGTCCAAACCTCAGAACATCTGGAAACAGATTAGAGTTGGGTCTAATCTGTAGGTCACAGGAATTTCAACATGGAAGAAGTTGTCAAGCAGCTCTCCATTAAAACAATTTATTAATTGTGAATCTATTTTTGTAGTTTCTATGTTGCAATACCCATATGGGCTTCAGCATATAGGAAGAACCACCAGTTCTCTAAAAGTACATTTTAGAGAACAAAACCGCAATATTACTTTGGGTCTACAGACACATATGGGTATATCTCCTAAACTGCAGGTTTGATAAAGTGGAGATGTTGCCTATAGCAACCAATCAGATTCTAGTTTTCATTTATTTAGTACATTCTACAAAATAACAGCTAGAATCTGATTGGTTGCTATAGGCAACATCTCCACTTTTTCAAACCCGCAGTTTAGTAAATATACCCCATAGTGTTTTGAGACACTTTTTCCAGGTTCATAATCAGAACCCGATGGGCTTTGTCTTTAATAAAAGTGCCGTTTTCAAAAATGACTTCAAAGTGCCAGGAATCGGCGCTGCGTAGTAAAAATACCCCTTATAGCTTACTGTGCCATCTTGTTACCCACAGCCATACAGTTCAGCCAATGACTAGGTGAAACGGCTAAGCTCTGCAAGCATAAGGCAGCAGGGCACAGGTGAAACATGGCATAACCAGCCCCCAAACCACGCCTGCCCAGAAGCAGCCACCACTCTGCTCTCCTAGGCATGAGCAGCTGTCGGCGCATGTGCAGTGAAAATACTTTTGGGCATAACTGCGCATGTGACAGACTGCGCATTCTCACACACATGCTTGCCATCTTATTAATGTTTTCTCTCTGGGAATTCCCGGTGAGAAGGAGGGGGATATGGGCGGAGGGGATGGGGCGTGGAAAATCGTGTCAATTTGACCCCGCCCTATGATGTAATGCCGCGAATGATGTAATCCCCTGAGAATCGCGTCATTGCGGCTCTAATTCTGCCCACTTTATTAGGAAGTGTGCACATGTGGGAGGATGGTCTATTCTCCCGGGAGTCCGGGAGACCTAATGGGATTTCAGGAGTCTCCCAGACATTCCAGGAGAGTCGGAAAGTAAGCTCACGTTCTGCTCTTCTAAGACGGCATTGCGGGGCCATATCTTTGTGGAGAGTATGTTTTCCCCGTGTCTGTGTGGTTTTCCTCCCACACTCCAAAAACATACTGGTCGGTTAATTGGCTTTAGACTAAATTAACCCTAGTGCGTGTCTGTGTGATAGAGAATGTAGTTTGCAAGCTCCAATGGGCCAAGGACTGATGAATAAATATTCTCTGTCTAGCACTGCAAAATATTTAGGTGCTATATAAATACCGTAACTTTTAATACGTTTTACAAAATTGCCAAGATTCTCTCACCTCCGACCCCAGAAGAGGCTGCAATTCCTCCAGCCACTGGGGGCAGCATACAGTGCTGCAACCACTGGGGGCAGGATACAGTGATGCAACCACTCAAACTTTCCTCTTTTGCACGTATAAAGGTTTCTGCAATAACACCATATTTGCTTAGTCTCCCTCTCCAGGAGGCTCCCGAAATTCAGGGAGTCCTGCCGGACTCCCGAAAAAATAGGCAAACCTCCTGGATCTGATGCCAATATTCACGGCATTGAGTATCGGGGCGGGGCTTATTCAAGTAATAAACCCCGCTATATAATGCCGTGAATTTTTATAGTGGGGGGCGGAACTATGGTGACGCAAAGACTTCACCACGCCCCCTCCTATCCCTGTCCCATGACCTGTCCTCCCGAAGGACAGAGTCAGAAAGTCGGCAAGTAAGAATAACACATTTGCAGCACTGTAGACAGATAGGACAGCTATGGACCCTCTCACGTTCCAGATCCTGCACCTATCCTTATTATAACCCACCCCCACTGATGTTAATATACACAGGTGGTCCCAGGCACACGCTGCTGCACATAGTGTTTTATTAAATTTTTTCACCATTCCTCCAATGAGTTTAAAGATTTAACACAAAAAAAACAAAACAATTTGATTTGTATAAGTAAGACAAACGCAAACATTTATAATAATAGTCATTTTAGCTGCATTTATCCTTCATTTGTTATGGATGTAGAAAAGCCATGGATCAACTCGGTTCTTTCACTATCTGTTGTTTTCCCTCTGCAACCCTCTGTTCCCAAAGTATGTTAGGGATACAATTTTCCTCCTTACTCAGACAAAGCAGCACTGATGTATGTATGTATTATTATTACAAAACGGGGACATAGAAGGTAGACAGAATAAAGGTAGACCTTAAAGCAAAGGGTATGAAGGACCCTGCTCATTAGAGAGCTCACATTATAAGTGAGAGAGGGCACATCTGAGACAAGAGGAGCAAATGTGGAGACTGGGACAGTTATGAGGGTGCATTAGTGTGAATAGTGTTATCGGGGATAAGGTCAGCCCTATAAAAGATGGGTTTTCAATGAGCGTCTAAAGGTTTGAGGCTGTGGGAATGTCTGATTGAGTGTGGTAGGGAATTCCATAAGTGGGGAGCAGCACGGGAGAAGTCTTGTAGGCGGGAGTGAGAGGTAGTTACCAGCAGAGACAAGACGCAGGTCAGAGGTAGATCTAAGAGGGATATTTATATATATATATATATATATATATATATATATATATATATATATATATATATGTGAGTGTGTATGATATATCTAGATATATTATATATATATATATATGATATAGGATATGTATATATATGTATGTCATAGGTAGAATAGAAAGAGGAGGGGGTAGCAGTGTTCTTCAAAGTCTACAGTGACATTCAGGAGAGCTCCATTGCATCTAAATCTGCAGTCCCATAGTTTACAGTGTTATATAGTGTAACAAAAGGAGGCATTTAGCTGGCAATATGCAGGTAAAGCAGGGAAGTAGAGTAAAACATTGGCACAGTTATGTACCTAGGTGGAGATTAAACCAGGTAAAAACATATGTGTAGTTTAAAATTGGTTTACTTACATGATTTAAAAGCTGCATCCTCTCAGCAAACAGACAGGGTGGGTCTGATAGTCTAACCAGAGCCAGGGATGGGCGTTTCCTTTTAAAGAGAAGGTGGGTGTGTCACCTGTCCATCAAGCTAGGCCTGTGGGAGGAGTGTCAGGTATAAAACCCTGCTTGTGTCATTGTTCAGGAAGACTAATGCTGGGGTAGCTGGCTAGTCTTGAGAGAGAGCTGGTCTATGTATAGCAAGGGTTTAGGGTCTCCATAATTGCTGTGAAAGTATACGGTGTCAAAACATTTATTACCATCCTGACAATAAAGAACCATAAAAAGGAAGAAGTTGTACGCGTGTGCTTCTGCAGTAGCGGGCTCCTGCCACAATAGGTAACACCCAAAGAGGAGAGCTCTATTGCTCCATTGCTAATTGTCATTGCTGAAACACAAATACTAGGACTGGCAGGATTGTCTTATAAATTTGCAGTCAAATTGTATGGTTGTCACACGGCGCTTATTCGGCTTCCATAGACAAAGACTAAGACACTCACCTGTGCCTCATTAGCAGATCTCAAACCCTTAGTCTTGATCTGCACATGTGCAGACTGAGTACCTGTCTGTTGCTGGGAAGATTCCTATTGGTTCCCGGTTTTGGCTCTAAACTTGAAAAGGCACTTCCTCCCTTTCCTCTGCACCTGTCTCCGCTGTGTTGCTGTTTCACAGGCTATACCGCTCAAGCTGCACCTGTCTCCGCTGTGTTGCTGTGTTGCTGTTCCACGGGCTATACCGCTCAAGCTGCACCTGTCTCCGCTGTGTTGCTGTTCCACGGGCTATACTACTCAAGCTGCACCTGCCTCTGTTGTATTGCTGTTCCACGGGCTGGATCACTTAAGCTACATTGGTCTTCATCGTGCTGCTGTTACACGGGTCGTGCTGCTCAAGTTACATTTGACCTTATTGTGATATCGCTCCGGACTGCATCACTTATGTTCATCTACTCCGCATTTGCCTTTGTGGCTTAGTGACATTACAGGTCATATCATCTAAGCTGCTTGTTCTTATCTTCATTGCTGCCTGGACTGTTACCTGTGTCTCTGATGTGGTGCTGCCTTATTGTGGTTCCGTATACCTGCTGCATTTTTCCATATCTACTCTTTTGCTGGACTGTTCATGCTACTGCCATATTTTAATATATCAGTTATATCCCTATTGTATTCATTCATACTATATTGCTGGTGGTACTGCTCATCCTGTTTCTACGTTCCTTGTATCAATACACTGAGACTCTCCTGTTGATCTTTCAACCATCATTAAATCGCTGATTGTACTTTTATCCTGCATCTGTTGTCTATCTGTTGTCTATCTGCTGTCAGGGTATAGAACTGACATTGCCAGTGTGCTTACTTTACACCAGTCACTATCACTCCCCCAGGACTCTGCCCAATACACCTGGTAGGGACCGCGACCTGCGGGCAAACGCCGCTAAACCCAAGTCATCTTGCAGTGACCGCTGGTGAAAACCATTCGCCCGTTAGACTCCGCACCCTGCTAGGGGTAACATCTGTTGGGTGGATCCAGAATACCGAACCGTGACAACTGTGTTATATAGGTTACACACAAAGAGGAGAGCTCCATTGCTAATTTTCATTGCTGAAATACAAATACTAGGGCTGGCAAGCTTGGTCTTCTAAATCTGCAGTCATATTGTACTGTGTTATATTGATAAAACACAAAGAGGAGAGCTCCATTGCTCCATTGCTAATTGTCATTGCTGAAACACAAATAATAGGGCTGGCAGTGTTGTTCTTAATCTGCAGTCACAATGTACTGTGTTATCAAAATGGATTCACAGCAGTACACAGAAGATCAGGGCACCAGTCATGATGATAGTAATCCCTTTATGTCATCTGCTAAAGCCTACGTTGAAATGCATAGTGTTTTTAAGTCGGGGAAACAAAAATGTAAAAAAACACCTTTCACCTTGGTCAAGAAAAAAAGACCTGTAACTACCAACATCCAAAGAATGGTGGAGGATTATTTTAATTTTTTTTGAACAGTATAAAGGTGTTAGGCTGCTGGCCCCGATAACCAAACCACAGAACTAGATGACGGAGGTCTTCACCTTTAGCAGCCGCCTTTCCCTTTAAGCTAGATGCGCTCACCGGTACTCAGATGCCCCCAGGACTTAACTCCAGATGTAATGTGGGTTGGTAATGTAGGACCACAGCGGCAGTCCAGGAGACTGGTAGAAAGCAGTGGGCAGTCAAATGATAGCCAAGGTCAAGGGTCACAGGCAAGCAGGATAGTCAGATAAGACGCCAGAGGTCGGGGTCACGGGCAAAGTAGCAGGGTCCAAAGTACAAGCCAGAAAGGTCAGGGTCACAAGAAAACAGAGTCAAAATCCAAGCAGGGGTTCAAACATGGGAGATCCAAACCAGAGTATCCACAGGACAGTAACAGGAACCAGGAGCAAGTCAGCAAACTGGAACAGCAAGCTATAACCGGCAGTGAGGCTCAGTCCTCACTGCCTTATATACTACTGCTAGCCAATCAGACCCTAGTTCTGAAATTACTCACAGCCCCTGCCTAATACACCAATAGATTAATTAGCATACAGGCTGTACATATCAAGAGGCACTTAATCAGCCCACATGCTGTGATACCTGTCCGCGCATGCACCCAGAGACAGTTTTCGGCGTACGGCCGTTGCCCTGGCAACGGTTGGGCCGAATTTTTACGGAAGTGACATCCCGGTCGTCATAGCGGCGGCAGGGACGTAGGGAGGAGACACAGTGAGTCGCGGCGGTGCCCACGGCCGCCGCGACTGAATAACAAAAGGACAACAGTTTTATTAATAAAGAACAACGTTGCTTGCAGAAGTAATGTAATCAGGGATGTCTAAATAGACGTGTATATGTATTACCTTCCACTTTGCTGCTGTTTCATCAAATGTTTGCAATCTGTACTTTACACCAATGGTACCTAATTACATTATAATTTTGTGGGAATTACGGCTGATTTGAAGCTCAGTGATGAATTTGCTTTTCGCTGGGAATTACAATGGCTCTTTTTAGTGCATTGTCTGGCACCCTGGATTGGTCTGGGTCTGATAAAAGCACGCATCCAGGGGAGGGGTCAGTGCCCGTTGCCATGTATTAGCTGTAGAATTAACCCAGTTACCCAAGGAACGGGTGAAGCGTTCAAATGAACCATAACTGGTTTCACGATCCGAGGACAATTCCATCTTGCACCATTTTTCTGTTCTGCCACTGCTGTGTGCCAATGTGTCCTAGATGTGCTAGGAACTGCCGTGTGTTTGTGTCATTGCTCTGTCGCTTACCATCCAGCCAGGTCGCTGCAGTATTTGTCCCAAAGTGTATGAAAATAATATTGTCACCTGTGAGGTGGTCAAAATTGACTGCAAATGACTTGAAATGATTGTTATTGAGGTTAATAATAATGTAGGAACAAAAAAAGAGCAAAATTATGTGATTTTTGAATACTTTAGCAATTTTTCTAAAAAATACAGATCCAAAACCAAAATGAGGGTGGTTTTGCCCAAACCAAAACCAAAACACAAAGGTAATCCAGATCCAATATATATATATATATATATATATATATACATACATACATCTGGATGATTCTTCCAAGTCCTGCAAGTCGGTGATTGTCGAAATGTATCATTAAGTACAGAGAGAAATTGTAAGTGTAATTTGTAGTTATTATCATACTTGCCAACTCCACGGAATGTCCGAGAGACTCCCAAAATTCGGGTAGGTCTCCCGGGCTCCTGGGAGAGCAGGCAAATATCCCGGATATAGCATCTTGGTCCTCAAAATTACGCGATTTGCGGTGAATCGCGTCATTTTGGCCCCGCCCCCGCGACAAAATGTTGTGTTTGTCCCCGCCCCTCCCGCCCCCTCCATCCACACCCCCCTGCCTGGGATGTACTGGAATTAACTTACCAAAGGTTGGTAAGCATGGTTATTATTGTTTATTTGTATTTATCTGTTAAATTCTAACTTGCATTTGATCTATCAGCTCACTTATTATTCTCCTATATGGATGCATTGATTGCACTAAGCCTTAAATCACAAAGACAGTAGGTGCAATTTCAGCCTTTATTTATTTTAATCAGCACTTGATCTAACGGAGACTTCTACTCTGTCCAGCACTTCTCCAAACAATTGGCATTTTACAATATCCAACTCCATAGACATTTGCAGTCACTCACCTGGAGTCACGAGATCCAGGAGCACCCAGAACACAAGCAGGAGTGAGTTCATGGTTTTCAATAACACGCAGCACTAAAGGACACAGTACATAAGAGCAAATGCAGCCGACAATCTTTACATCCAGAAAATAGAAGGAAGGGTGGAGACTGCTCTCTGCGACATTGGCATAGGCAGTTCTGTCCTTGTTTGACTGGGAAAAAAAAATAGCAATACACTTTCACCAGAATTGATATATCTGTTTACAGCAGGTAGGGGATTTTGTGTCAGAGGTGCAAACTGGATAATCCAGTTTATACTGAGAGCAGAGTTATAGCACACCCGATGCATTAGTTCACTTTGGGTTCAAGGGCACAACAATGACACTGCTATGGGACCTGATAGTGTGCTGGAATAGTTTTGTCTGATGAAAGGGTGCAGAGGGAGGCAACATAATTTGAATTTCTAATTAACACTTGGGGCTTGAGTCATTAAGGAGAGCAAAGCATATAAAAGGAGTAACTTTGCACCTGGGCAAAACCATGTTGCATTGGAGGGGGGGAGGTAAATTTAAAATGTGAGGACAGATTTATAGTTGGGGTAGGACATGTCCTAGATCAACTTGAAAAAGGGAAAAATTGTTAGGCACTATAATTGCATCATACCTTACATTATTTGGACATAATTGTCTTTTATTATACTTTATCAGCAGCTATTTATGTAACGCCGCTAATTCCGCAGCGCTGTAGAGAGAACTCACATCAGTCCCTGCCCATTGGAGCTTACAATCTAAATTCCCTAACATACATACACACACACAGACTGGGAGAGACTAAGGTCAATTTGTAAATTGTTAGCAGCCAATTAACCTACCAGTATGTTTTTGGAGTGCGGGAGGAAACCGGAGCACCCGGAGGAAACCCACGTAAACACGGGCATAGCATAGAAACTTCACACAGATAAGGCCATGTTGGGAATCGAACCCATGACCCCAGTGATGTGAGGTAGAAGTGCTAACCACTGAGCCACCATACTTAGTAGAACTCATTCATTCGCCCACAACCCCTCAGAACTAGTGCCCATAAATATGCATCTGCACGCAAGTTGCCTTATTATAAAGAACATAGTTCCAACTGTTTTCAATCTAAGCATATCTCAAGATATGATCTGAATCTGGACGTTACTTGCCGTATGTAGACAGACCGAACAGGCTGTCGTGTACGCACAAACCTATGTGCACTAAAAGGACTCATCAGAACACAAAAATAGTTTATATTAGAAATGATCATTAATAAAAATATGGATTCAATTATTTTTTTAACATTAAAAACATCAATAAAGATGCTTTTAATGTGTACTGTACGCAAAATGCTTTTTTAACATCTGTCTTACCTATACACACACACACACACACACACACACACACACACACACACATGTTCTGTGCTATCTAGTGGCACACATACGTGTAATATGTAATACTATGCCGTGTCAGTTATCTCTATCAGTCGGCACTTACACCTGCCCCCTAGCTGGTTACCAAGCGCACGTGCGAGAAGCCAGGACTAGCATCTGCCGCATCTGCATTAGGATGACCTCACCATACCCTTATTGTACATGACCAGATGAAAAAACAAGGCCACGCTCGGTATATCCCATATTATATATGGTACCAGCTGCGTGGCAATATAAATGCCCATATATGTATACAGAACAAAAAAAAAACAGTTGGCAGCACTTATCCTTCACGCTGCATATCTGTGTGTAGCTAGTTACATGCGTCATTACAAAGGGGAATGGCGCAGGCTGTCGTAGGACTAGGATTAGTTAAGTGCCAGTCGCAACCCCAGAATGGGCTGGCCATGCCCGCATTCAAACATTAGAAAACACCCCTCTAGATATCCTGCGTTTGAGAGTTGTGACAGTGAAGTGAAGGGGATTGATGTAGACCATGTACAATAAGGAAAGACAATTGTCAGCGCTTGTCCTTAACACAGCAAATCTGTGTGTATCTAGCAAGACACACAGATATGCAGCTTTTTCTCGTTTTGTATACATATTTGGGCATTTATATGGCCACACAACTGGTACCACATACAATATGGGATATACCGAGCACAGGCTTGTTTTTTCTTCCGGTTTTATTTCAAAATATTGCCTTATTGTCATAGCAGCTGTCCATCAAGCCTATTTAAGGCTGGGATGCAGGCTTAAACGTTTTGATCAAAATATGAACCAATACCTCATTTTTTCATTTTGCTAGACACACACAGATATGCATTGTTAAGGACAATCGCTGACAACAACTGTCATTTTGTTTTCAAGCTTTAAATAATTGTAAAAGAATGTTAGGAGGGGGACAGTGTCCTGTAACCTGCATGGTGAATTGATACTACTGTGAAAGCTCTCCCTGGTACGTATCTGATTATTAAATTAACGTGATTGCTTGTTCTTCCTTTATAGAAGAATCTTGATTATTTCCACAGATAAGTTGTGTCACAAGAAGTGGGATGTACATGCCAAGAGAAGAAGATTAAGTAGAGTTGGAGGTAAAGGACCTTTTAAAATCCACGTTTAGGGTTTTAAATCAAGCAGCTGACCTGTGATTCCATCTACGTGCCAGAACTACCTACATATGACCTTTGTTTGTCCTGACTGTCCATATTCACATTGAGTTAAGAATTTGTAGAATATTTATGAATTGAGGAGTTCTTATATATGATGAGTGTAAGAAGTGTTCTCACAGGCCAAGTGTGGGACCTCAACTGAAGAAACTCATTGGAACGTTGCCCACTGTGCTTGAGAATTGTGTAGTTACAGTTTTTTTCTTTGTGTAGGAAGTATATTTCAGTCCTCTAGGTGTGTCTGTATATAATCTTCTCTGCCGAACAGGACCCATGAAGATTATAGGGTGAGACCCATTTCACATCAAAGTGCAAGTTTAGCATGAAGAATGTGCCTTGGTGTGACTCAGTGCAAACTGAAGGTATTTGAGTGCAGGGGCGGATCCAGAAGTTAATTGTACCGGGGGCGATTTAGGGGGGGTGATTTAGCCCCGCACCCTTTTTGACACCTAAGGCTGCTGACGGCTGCACACTATGTGCAGATCCGTTCAGCAGAGAGAGTTAGGGAGAGAGTCCTGCCCGGCTGCTCTGATTGTGTCAATCAGAGCAGTTGGGCAGGAGAGTTGAATGTCGTCAGCATAAAGGTGATACTGAAGACCAAAGGAGGAGATGAGCGCACCAAGGGAGGAAGTGTAGAGCGAAAAGAGAAGGGGGCCGAGAACAGAGCCCTGGGGGACTCCTACTTGGAGGGGCGTGGGGGCGGTGGAAGAGCCGGACGTGGAGACAGAGAAGGTGCGGTTAGCAAGGTAAGAGCAGAACCAGGCATGGACAGAACCAGAGAGGCCTAGAGAGAGAAGAGTTTGCAGAAGGAGGGGGTAGTCCACGGTGTCAAAGGCTGCGGAGACGTCAAGGAGGATAAGTAAGGAGAAATGACCCCTGGATTTGGCTGATAGGAGGTCATTGGTGACTTCAGCCAGGGCAGTTTCAGTGGAGTGGAGGGGGCGGTAACCAGATTGGAAAGGGTCGAGGAGGGAGTTGTCTGAGAGGTATCTGGTGAGATGACAGCAGACTAACCGCTCAAGAAGTTTGGAGGCATAGGGGAGAAGAGAGATAGGACGATAATTGGCGACGGAGGAGGGGTCGAGGTTGGGTTTTTTGAGAATAGGAGAGAGGAGAGCGTGTTTGAATGAGGAGGGTACAACACCAGAGGAGAGTGATAGGTTGAAGAGGTGTGCCAGGTAGGAGCAGGCAGTAGGAGAGAGAGAGCGAAGGAGGTTAGAGGGGATTGGATCAAGAGGACAAGTGGAGGGAGGAGAGTAAGGAATGAGGGAGCGAACTTCATCGCCTGTTGTGGGGCTGAAGGAGCTCCAGAGTTGTTTGCTAGAGGGAGGTGAAGCAGTAATGGCAGCGGGAGAGGGGTTGGAGGAGGAGATGTTGAGTCTGATGGCTTCAATTTTGGAGGAGAAAAAAGTGGCGAAGTCATCAGCTGAGAGGGAGAGAGGGACCGGAGGGAGGGGGGGGAGAAAGGAGGGAGTTAAAGGTGGCGAAGAGACGACGGGGATTAGAGGACTGAAGGGAAATGAGGGATTTAAAGAAGGTTTGTTTAGCCAGGGAGAGGGCAGAGCAGAATGAGGAGAGGATAAATTTAAAGTGAAGGAAGTCAGCCAGGGAGCGAGATTTCCTCCAGAGGCGTTCTGCAGTGCGAGAGCACTTTTTAAGGAAGCGGGTGCGTTTGGAGTGCCATGGTTGGGGGATGAGACAGCATCGGCGGATGGGAGAGGCAGGGGCGACAGCGTCAAGGGCAGTAGTGAGGGAGTGGTTGTAGAGACAGGATGCCTGGTCAGGGCAAGTCAGGGAGGGAAGGGGAGAGAGGAGAGAATCAAGAGTGGAGGAGAAGTAGATGGGGTCGATTGCATCAAGGTTGCGTCTGGTGAGGGTGGCTTTAGGCGGGGGGGAGCAGGGGAGGAAGACAGAGTGAAAGAGAGGAGATGGTGGTCGGAGAGTGGGTAGGGAGAGATGGAGAGATCGCAGAGATGCGAGAAGACAAGGTCGATGGAGTGACCAAGATGGTGGGTGGGGGAGGAGGTCCACTGGGTGAGACCAAGGGAGGAGGAGAGGGAGAGAAGTCTGATAGTGGCAGGGTCTGAGCAGTTGTCGATGGGGATGTTGAAGTCCCCGAGTTGAATGTCAGTTCAGATAAATGTTCAGTATTTGATCAATGTCGGCCAAAAAATATCATTATAAAAATTCTAAATCTGATATGAATGGAAAGGATTCGATCCATGGAAATAAATAAGAACTCCGCAGGCTCCCCGACCTTCCTCCCTCCTCCCTATCCCATGTGTCTACCTGCTGTCACTACCTTAATGTCACAACTCTTCCACAAACTTAACATCTCCAAATCCCTGTTCATATTCTTTCCTCCTGCCAATGTTCCTGACCCTCCCAATATTTTCCTTATGGCAATTCTCTCTCCTGTCCCCCATACCCATTGCCTTTACTAGGTCCTCAGTTTTACTCTTATTATACAGTCCCTCGCCTAGTCCTGCCTCCTCTGTAAAATTTCTGAAATCCACCCTTCCTCTCCTAGGAAGTAATTCCTGGTCCAGGGGGCGTGACTCGGCTAAGTATGGAGTACGACGCAGAGTACCTACTGTCCCGCACAATCTGTATTGTAACTGTGATATAATCTTGTATACAAATCCAAAAGAAGAAAAATTTGACCAACAAAGCACTCCAGGGGGTAAATGTATCAATGTCCGGATTCTTCAACTCCGGCGAGATCGGCGTCTTCAGCGCTTAAATTTAAAGCGGCGCTGCCTTGTGAAGGGAAGTTTCCCTTTACAAGGCAGCGCCGCTTTAAATTTAAGCGCTGAAGACGCCGATCTCGCCGGAGTTGAAAAATCCGGACATTGATACATTTACCCCCACGTATGAACAATTGGTTACATTAATACAATAAACTTTATTAGTATTCATTAAAAATAATTAAATGAATAAACAACCAAGATGAAGAGAGAGCGAAATATTAAAAATTAAGTGTTGAATAAGAAAAGAATTTAAAAATAAGATAACCCGGTAGTGGGGCTGACCTAGCATATATAATGACTCAAGCCTGGATAAGCTAGTGATAATTCCCTTTTAAATAGGGAACGCCAACTCCACTGCGCCCTACATCTCCACCCTCCTCTCTATTCATGCTCCATCCCGCCCTCTCCGTTCTGCCTCTGACCGTCGCCTCTCTTCCCCCCTTATAACCTCCTCCCATGCGCGTATTCCAGACTTCGCCCGCGCTGCCCCCCTCCACTGGAACAAGCTCCCTTTCTCCATCAGAACTTCCCCTAATCTGTCCAGTTTCAAACGGGCCCTAAAAACCCACCTTTTTCTTAAAGCCTTTCTGTCTCCCACTTAACTTCCTACCTTATCTTCTGCCTCTGTCCCCCTACTCTCCCTCTCTCCCCTGCGTCTCTCTGTCTGTCCACCCCTCCCCTTAGATTGTACGCTCCTCTGAGCAGGGCCATCTCTCCTCCTGTTTCCACCACTTCTAACTCTGCTCTCCAGCTACTTAGCCCTCCTCCTCGAGGGTCCTCCACCCCACGTCCACTCTCGCTCCCTCCTCCCCCCTGGGGGTCTCCCTGTCTTCCGCGCCCTCCTTCTTGGGCCCCGTCGTTTGCGGATCCTCCCTCCCCCTTCCCCGCCCTCTCTAGCTGTGCATTGAGCTTACTGAGTTGCTGTGTTTACTGTACTGTGCTGTCTGCCATTGTATTGTAATTTTGATTGTCTCTGTACCACTGCGGATGCCTTGTGGCGCCTTATAAATAAATATTAATAATAATAATAATAATAATAATAATAATAATAAATATGTGAGCAGGTTTAAATAACCTTTATCCTAGATGAAAAATTGCATAGACAAATAGAAGGCTGCTTACAAGTGGTCACTAGAATATAGTTTGCATATTGATAGGATTCGAAATATCCCCTTTTAGTGCCCTTTCATAAGTGTATTATGCACAAACGATGTTGCACTTATTTCGAATACAGATTACATAGCTCAGTGGATCCCAAACGTTTTTACTTCAAGGCACCCTTAGGGCCTCCATAATTTTTTTCAAGGCACCCCTAAGCCAAAATAATTACCAAGTAGTCCCCCGCCTTGCTTACCACTGGCCCTGGCCAAGGCACCCTAGTTGTACCTAATCTGTACCTTAATAGGTAACTACACTCCGCTTATATTTAAATTAATTGTATGAGTACTAAGGCGGAGCTCCTCTCTGAAACCTCTCTATCTATGCAGCGCTATGATGTATGGAGCGTTCCTCAGTGAACAGTATGCTGCCTAAGTGGATAGAAAGATAGTTGGTACTGAGACGCTAATGTGTAGTATTAAATTGAATATTACACTGCAGTCAAAGGTATCTGCTTGAGGCAAACTTAATCTAGCGGTCAAAAGCCGAGATCAGCTCCCTACTTCCGGGTCTGACGTCACTTAGCGTGACCTCGTCCCAACGTACTTTTCGCCCTGAGGCTTAATCATGGGAATTACTGGACTGCTAGGAAAGAATCAGTTTTATACCGCTCACGACCAATCAGTATGTTTCTATTATAGTGACGTTTGTACTAAGCAATAGTGGATCTCTTTACTGGACTATGTGATGCGAAATATCTTGCCAGTATAGTACACAAACTAATTACAAATATAGATATTGTTCCACTTTGTAAGTACAATACATGTATTAATCATATTAATTAAGAGTGTAAAAATTACTTCCTTATATCCCTTTATCATCTTGTGTAATACAGACATTTGAGTTTTCATATTAACATTCTTTTAAAATAGTATAAATGCATAAAGCTCACCATGTATTCACTTTTAGAGAATTATGATCTTATAACATTTAATAAGTATCCAATATACACATGTGTATATATAGATACAGTAAGAGATCCCTAATTGTCATATTTTTATATTAATTATTACATATTCATTGCGAATCGTTCATGTTTTTGTTATTATTTATATTTACCAACTTTAGTTTTTTTATTTTTCTATATTTTTGTTACATTGTTTATTATACTTATTTAACACTTATTTACATATTTCTCTCTATATAAATATTAATAAATAAATAAAAAAAGAAAAAAAATGTACATAATTATCTACTTCTATTATGTGTATTTTTTATTAACTGTGATATAAATGTGATGAAAATAATCCATATATTATATGTATGATTATTTAGGGATATAACTTATTGTTTGTATTAAATTATTTATTATTTTTTTATATTTCTACATTTTTTTATTTTTTTTTGTATTTTGTCTGTTTCTATTTATACTATGTAATATATATATATATATATATATATATATATATATATATATATATATATATATATATATATATATATATATATATATGTATATAGTAATATTATACTATGCTAAGCCCATCCTGCCAGGTTAGAGCTGCAAAACTGTAGAAAAAGAGCCCTGTTTTACCATTAAATGTATTATTCCACCTGTAACTTCTGGAAATCGCTAGTACCACACACTAGTGTGTAACTGTCCTTGTAAGGACTTCTTGGGCTAATAAAACATTACTGTTTCAAGGTTGTGCTTTAATTACTACTTACCTGCTGTAATTCCTGTGATCGACAGGTTAGACCATCGCATAACAACACTCAACCCTGCAGCTCCAGCCAGTGTGATAGGCCAGAGGGAATCATCCACAGCAACCATGATCTGAAGGAACAGGTTAGGTGTACCAGACCAGATGCCCAGCAAGGGGGTACACTAGCAGTGAGAGTTACCCAGAAGGAAGTGGTTCTAGGCACTGGTAAAGGAGCCGAATGGTGGCAGCAGGCTGCTCCTACTGTATTTAGAGGTGTGCAATTGGGATAAAGAAAGGGGACGGTGGCAAGGCAAACCCAGCTGGTCGCCAGTAGCACCACAGGGTGGCATAGGAGGTCCATCCCGTCACACCCTTAATTGGATTTTTATTTTTAAATGAAGCTTAATCTGTTCAGAAAAAACTTTTAGAGGCCTATTTCTTATTGAGAGCCCCTTATGGCAGTGATAAAAAATCAGTTATCAATGCAATGTAACAAGAAAATAATGGGTGGTTTTGCGCAGCTGCCTTGGTTATACTGGCGCTGAGTGGTTAGAGTTGTACAACTTCGCTGCTTTGGTCTATTCAGATGTGCGTGTGAGGCACTTTGATATAGATATTTAAATAGAATTGTTTTAAAACATTTTTTTTTTAAATGTTTGCTTTCCGAATAAAGCAAGTTGTAATGGTTTTGATCTGTTAATGCCATAATGAGATGATGATAAAAGAACAAGTTCCGCCACCATACAAGGAATGCAATATTTGTTAAACAGGCTTCCCCAATCAAACCGGTGAATATTATTGCTGATAGGGTTATCACATACTTGCCAACTTTTCCTCGTTGGCTTCAGGGAGATCAAGAGGAAGGTGGGCGTGCGGGGGCGGGGCTTAAGAAATCACATAATTTTGGTCCTCCCCCCTAAACGATAGTCACAATTTTGGCCAATTTCGGCTAAGATGACGCAATATTTGCATCATTAAGAACCACCACTTATCTACTGTGGGGGCGAGAACAGAGAGTTTCTCTGCTCTCCCGGGAGCCTCCCAGAAATGCGGGAGTCTCCCGGACATTCCGGGAGAGTAGGCAACTATGCGTTAAAGAAATGCAGCTAATGCATCTCTAGAGACTGAAGTGTCTTTTACTTTTCTGTCTCCATTACTGAAGACATGTTGTCTTAGCTGTCAGTCTTTGATTAAAGCTTGGTCTCCATGAATGGCCACCTCCATAGGCATCAATACATGGACATAGGACACAATTTCTGAACTGTGTCATCATGCCACAGATGGTGAAGCCAACCACGTCTTGTACTGGCTCAGTATCAGGGAGAATGCCAAACTCTGCAGGGAGTGAGGGAGATCACCCCTATTTCAGGGAGTCTCCCCAGCATTCAGGGAGGGTTGGCAAGTATGGGTTATCACATGTTATACCAATGCTGTTGTGATGATAGGATAGCATATAGGACACTGGGGGCACAACTATTATGCATATAAGGAACTGAATGCACAACTATTATGTATACAGGGAACTGGGGGCACAAGTTTTATGTATATAGGGAACTGGGGGCACAACTATTATGTATATAGGGAACTGTGGGCAAAACTATAATGCATATAAGGAACTGGGGGCACAACTATTATGTATATAGGGAACTGGGGGCACAAGTTTTATGTATATAGGGAACTGGGGGCACAACTATTATGTATATAGGGAACTGGGGGCACAACTATTATGTATATAAGGAACTGGAGGCACAACTATTATCCATTGAAGGAACTGGGGGCACAACTATTATGTATATAGGAATCTGGGGGCACAACTATTATGTATATAGGGAACTGGGTGCACAACTATTATGCATATAAGGAACTGGGGGCACAACTATTATGCATATAGGAAACTGGGGGCACAACTATTATGCATATAAGGAACTGGGTGCACAACTATTAAGCATAGGAGGAACTGGGGGCACAACTATTAGGCATAGATGGAACTGGGGGCACAACTACGAGGCTTAACATGAATTGGGGACATAACTGAAATAAAACTGGGGGGCACAGGTTTGAGGCATAACATGAACTCGGGTCCATATGTCCAATGGTGCTGTGTGCAAAATTGGCGGAGGTTTGTCCCAGAGATAGTGAGCCATGATTAGTGCATGTCGATGGGTCTCCTCTGTCAAAATTCCAGTTTAGCGCTATCTTTAAAAACGCAGTGCAAAAGATTGGTTTGGACCCAAAGTTCTACGGGACACATTCATTTTGTATCGGGGCTGCTACTATATTAGGCCTTAATTATTTAAGTATGTTTTCTTCATTTCTTATCTTTCAATCCCTTCCTCCCTCTCATCACTTCCTCCTCTGTTCTCCCTCCTTCTCTTTCTATTCTTCCCCTCCTACCCCCCCCCCACCCCTTCGGTAATTCAAGGTGAAAGCTGCTTGTCGTGTTAGCGGAGGCGTGAAGGGATTTTTCCATCTTTTGCCCACGGATACAGGCCTGATTAGTGGTGAGCCTCCGGGGTGTTGATGGGATACCGCTCCTTCCCCTTCCCTTGCTTTGGTTAAACCTGTTCAGCTTGGTATTCTAGTTTCTACTCCTCATTATGGGTGTTAAACCATAGTAGGTTGGTACCTTAAGTCTTGCTGTTAAACCATAAGTGGTTGGTTCCTTTAATGCTGTTTTCTAGATAAACCATACGTGGTTGGTGTTTCTGTTCATTATTCGTGTAGCCGTGGCTAACATTTTAAGTTGGTACGGCATCAGTTAAGCCAGGATATGGTTGGTTACTAGTCCCTTATTAAATAAACCTTACAGGTTGGAACACTGCTAGTCATTAGTTTATAAGCTTCAAATGGAGGTAATATGCTTCTCTGTTTTGACTTGATAGGTTTATTTTGCTCTTGGTTCTAAGTTTTAAATTTGTAGATGTTTCCAATCCCCCCCCCCCCCCACCACAACCCCTCACTTACACCTTTTGGCGAGATAGCCCCATTTATCTGGCCCAATATTCATAGCACTGTAACACACTGGTTGCTAGTGTCACTAATACCGGATCATGAATAAACCTTTATAGGTTGGTTTGCCCTTTCCCTCAATGCCAGCAATGGGATTAAACATTATTGGTTGATTGCATTCAGTTATTGAAAGGTAGGTGCAGTTCATGCATTTATTGAAACGCTCGGTGGTTTGTGTTTCAAAGGGGGATTTTGGGTTATTGGACAGAGGTATGCAGTGGCGCATTAGTTGTCGCAGGTGGTGAACTTTTAGTCTTCCCTTATTTGATGTTTGCTTGGTTGGGTTAATGAACAGAAGCTTGGGTACATTTTAATTCTAAAGTTGATCAAATTTTGTATCTTCGGTTCACAGGCCAGAAGATACAGATTTGGATTTTGGGTCATTCTTTTGTTTATTGGGCGTCCAAGCATTAGTTGTCAAGTGACCGGTCACATTTCCCATGCCCGGTAGATATAAAATGGATGGGGAAGAGGGGTCTATGTTGGCCATCCCTTTTGCCCTGGATGGAGGAGGAATTTTTAAAATCGCAACCTCCTGACATCTTAGTTTTACATCTGGGAGGCAATGATGTGGGTAATACCAAATCATTGGCTCTCATCATCAGCATCAGAGAGGATTTGCGTGCGATACACGCACGATGGCCAACTGTAAGTCTATGTTGGTCTAATATGGTCCCTTGTCTTTTATGGAGATTTCCTATATGTCCATCTATCTTAACCAAGTTACTAAGAGAAATCAATAGTGTCACGAGGCGGGTGATTAGGGAGTTAGGTGGTATTGATATTTTTCACCCTTCCATTAAGGAGGACAAAACCCACTTATACTGGCCGGATGGGGTTCACTTGAATAGAAAGGCTTTGGGGCTGTTCATTAGTGATATTTATGAGCAATTAGGGGCGTGGGTAGGATCTCGTGGTGGTGGGCTGGGAACCCATAAAAGGGTGCCAGCTGTGGGTAGGAGAGCAGTGCAGTCAGCGACTAGTCACACCGGTGTTATGCTAGTTGGCCGCACGTCACTGCCTCTTTCAAAGTAACATCACTCTTGATCCTTCTGAGTGGAGGATCCCTGGGCGTGCTGCGTGTGGCCGCCCATGTTGAGCCTAGAAGGGAGCAGTCACGCTGACGCCTGTTTTAACACCGGCCAATGTTAAGGGATTATTCCTTGGTTGGTTTAATGCCATCTTGGCATTGTACTATTTGGTTAAAAGATTGGTTGCTAGCTGACTGCATTTTGCTCTCGCCACCACCATTCTGGATTCTTATTCAATGGGTTATTTCATAAAACTGCAACCTTTTGCCAATCAAGCTGATATGTGTCTGTGTCTTTATGTTGGTTTAGTTAAGTTACACTTATAGCATACGAAGGTTGGTAAGGTGCGTGAAGAAAAAGACATTAACCATATGCATTTTATAGGGAACGGGTCTTTACATACTGTTGAGGACACAATTGTATAATAAACCTTGTGTCTAGATTGATTGAGCTCCGTTGAAGGTCCGTACACCAGTGTTAGACACACAGTAAATGGTAGTTGGTAGTATTACCTTGTTTCGGGGCTAGTTCAGCTCCACCTGGTATCCTTGGGGTAGAGATAGTCTCCATTCGCTTTGCGACTGGGCGACTGCTGACATACTTGCTTCCTCTAGCAAAAGATTGTTTCAGAGTTAATTGTATAGTGCTGGTGGTCTTCTTCTTGAGCTGCTTATGGGAGGAAGATTCACTCCCAGCAGCAGCAGTGGGACTAACGCTCAAGAATTCTTCAGAGGAATCAAAGATAGTGCAGGAGTCATCTAGCCTTACCAATTTGGATGCAGGACTAACTCTGATCGCTACTAAGGATATTGATGAGGACGGCGTTGTTGGTGTAGATTGCAGGCACCGGGATGTAGGTGAGAGAAGGGTCCTAGCTGATGATGGAGAGCTTGTTATTTTTTTTACCATAACTTTCAGATTTTCCCAACAGCTTGTCATGAACTCGCGTCAAATGGCGCGACATGGATGAGGTTCCTAGATGGTTAAGGTTCCTCCTCCCTTGACTGACTGTGGCTTTACATACACTACAAATGGCTAGACCACTGTTGTCAGGATTTGGGTGGAAATAATTCCACACATAAGAAGTGGCTTTTTTTGTCTTATGTCCAGGCATGACAATGGCGTTCTTCTTATCACGTGCCAGAACTGCTTCCACTGGTGCAGGACTTACACAAACATCATCCTCATCAACATCCTCATTAGTGCCCTCGTCGGCTACACAAATACCCCCCTCATCCTGTTCCAATTCCAAAGTGGCCTCCTCAATTGGTGTATCACCGGCTACACTCGGACTGTTCAGGCACACATCAGCAGAAATGCTGAAAGGGGCCATCTTTATGGGTACACTATCAGAATGGTCACGATTACACATAGCACTTGTGGATGGACTCTCCTCAGGGATTGGTGTAATTTCTGAATCTGAGCATACCTTTTCCTCTAATGCCTTACTGTTTTCTTTCAGATCAGCTTTTACACGTAACAGGATTTGTGCACCACTTTTGGACTCCGAATTACTTTATCTTGCTTGGCCACGAGTGACCTTACAAGAAGAAGCCTCGGTAGCAATTTTAGATCTGGCACTCATAGAGAAAGGCGAAGGCCTCATTCTTTCTTTGCCACTGCGTGTGTAGAATGACATGTTGGCAATTGTTTTTTTATCGGCAGTTAACTTTTCCTGGATTACAGCTCTTTTTTTCTTCAACACGGTTAAAGGTGTTTTTTTGTTTGTTTTTTCCCTGTCTTAAAAAGACTATGTACTTTTACATAGGCTTTACCACGTACAGGGATAACTATCATCAAGACTGGTGAAAGCAGCTGCTTGTTGCTCCTGCTTTTCTGTGTACTGCTGTGAATCCATTTTGATAACACCGTACACTTATTAGTGCAAATTAAGAAAAAAAGCCTGCAGGGACTTGTATATTAAGAAAAATGACCAACGCAGCTCTTCTCTTTGGGTGTATATTAGACCCTACACATATTAGTGCAAATTCAGAAAAAAAAGCCTGCAAGGACTTGTAGATTAGTATTTCAGCAATGGAGCTCTTCTCTTTGCCACTCTATTCTACCCCTTCTGTATCCCTCTCTCAAATGGCGCTAGATCACCGAGGAGGGTGGTATTTATAGATTCAGAAAATCGCGAGATCCGAGATCCAACGACGTCACAATGACGTTTTGCCTCATTTTGGAATCCGAATTAGCGTGAAAGTACCGAGCCGACTCGGCTGTGTACTCAGAACCCCGAAGTTTGGGTGGGTTCGGTTTTCAAGAAACCGAGCCCACCCATCTCTATTAATTACATACAAAAATGAAAATAAGTAGTTAAGCAAATGTGTGTGTTCTGTCATCTACTGGTCAAACTATAAATTGCCCTTTCCAAAAACTATGCAGAGGTATATTGCCAGTGGTCAAAAATCAAAACTTATTGTCTGAAATAGCTGTCCCATTTTGACTCATTATAAGCACTCATCTGTCATATAAATTGAACTTTGATGTTTTCTCTGTTAAGTGATTTTATAAATGTAATTGTTTATATATGTAGATGGGTTGTGATGTTACAAATATTAATTACATAAAAAAATAATTAAAAAAAATAAGTGGTTATGCAAGTGTGTGTGTTCTGCCATCTACTGGACAAACTATATATTGTCCTTTGCAATAACTGCGGAGGTATATTGCTATCTGGTGGTCAAACATCAAAACTTGCATGGGGCATGGAGCGCAACAGGAATGAAGAGCAATGCCCCAACCTCTCCCCAGCTTCCAGGCAGCTGTATAACCTCTGGCCTGCAGGGTGTGCTGTGGGGGAGAAAGCACACAGAGGGGATCTGACATGTGACCAGTGGCGGATCCAGGGGGGGGGGGGGGGTTAGGCATAATGATTAGGAGATAATTATGAGAGTGAGGGGTGAATGAGGTCTCTGTACAGCGCTGCGGAATCAATGGCGCTATATAAATAAATGGTGATGATGATGATGATGATGATGATGAATAGGGGGGCCTTGTGATGAGGCTGAGGGAGGTAATGGCTAAAGGGTTTAATGAATATAAATGGGATTATTTAATGATGTTAGGGTTAATTATGGGGATAAGGGAGTTAATGATTATGAAGGGGTGATTATAATGAGACTAAAGGATTAGTCTCATTATAAGTAAGGGGTTCATTAATTATGGGGATGACATGGGAGTTAATGCTTATAAGGGGGTTGATTTGTAATGTTGGGGGTTAATTATTGATGCGGAGACTAATCTTGTTGACCAGTCTTCTTGAATGTCATCGGCACGCCCCACCTGGAGGCAACACTGAGTAGACTTATGTCACTTTAAATAGATTTAATTCTAAAAAATAAAATAAATTTTTTTCCTTAGTAGAGGTTTTATGTTTTACCCTGTTCTTGATAAGATCCCTGTGCAAGGTATATTGTGACCAGTACTTAGGACATTACTCTGATCTACACAACTTAAATATTTATTTTTTTATTTTAGGATGCCACGGAGAGATAGATGTATTATTATGATTTTATTAGTAACATGTTATTGTACATCCATCTTTACAATACTTGCCGACTTTCTTCAGCTCCCTTCCGGGAGCCAGCCAGTGGAGGGGGGCGTGAGGGGGGTGGGACGACCAAAATCGCGTCATTTTGGCCCCACCCCCTGTGACGTCAGGCCTAATTCTGCCCACTTCACTAGGAAGTTGGGCACTTCCTAGTGAAGTGGGCAGAATTCGGGAGATTGCCACACTCGCCTGGGAGTCCGGGAGACTCTCGCAAAATGCGGCAGTCTCCCGGACATTCCGGGAGAGTTGGCAAGTATGATCTTTACTCTACATGAATTCCCATTGTAATGTTGTGGGAGATTACCAGTGAGGCCCAGTACAATGCTGTTCTTACCTGCCCTAAGTACAGTCCATGTTTTCCAGGTCTCATCAAAAGAAAGTTAACCAAGGTCCCAGTTATTTTGACAGCTCCTCTTTTAATCATGTGATATTTTTCCTTTTGATTTAGTGTCTCAATTTGTTGTGTTTTGACAAATCTATTCTTAGATATATTCTTCACACCATTTTATATTTGTCTGTAACATATTTATAAAGAAAGACAACTTTACATAAACTAAATATGACTGTTCTACGTGGTATATGTGTCCCCCTTACCAGGAACGTAGTTGTTTATGTCAACCCACAACTCATCTAATGTGCGGAGGAATGACTGATGTCAGCTCTTGGCCACAGCATTCACTATCAGCTCTTCCTCACCGATAAATGGAAATTCTTTATAATTAGGAACTTTCACTTGTCACTGAGATGCAGCAGAAGGGGAGAACTATGTCTGATCTCCACTGCCTGATAACATTGAGATCATGCTAATAGATCCAGGATTTACTAAATGTATGACGGCTGATGTTAGGGGAGACCTCAGAGAGTTTCCTGCCCTTACTGTACAACACGTGATGCTCTCATGGCTGATCCCTGGCTACACATGATGTGATTGTCATTATACTACTGCCGGTCTGCACAGGAAAATTTATTTAATATTTTTAGACACCTTTTATCTTCAGCTATGTGGAACAGCTATGATGACCATTTTCGCGAATCTTGCGATGGGAAGTTGGGAACGGAAATGTATTTTTAAACCTAACCCCTTCTCTAAACATATTGTATCTCTTGTACATAAAATGTACAAGAGATATTTAATTGACATACTGATGGTATGGGGAGGAAATATAGATTCAATTAAAGAATTTCTATCCTATATTAGTAATAATGATTACAAATTAAAATTTACAGCTAATCATGATCCCAACAGTATTGATTCATTATGAAAGTGGACATGTTAGGAGATGGAAAACTAACATCCCCTACTCACAATTCTAAAGGGTTAAGAGGAACTGTAGTAGTGCAAGGAACAAGTATCCATGTATGCCCAACACTTCTGAAATTGAGGATATCCCGACAATTTGATATTGGATGCTATAATGAAGATTGATGGGGTTAACAGATTAGACCTCTTGAAATATAAAGAAAAGGAAAAGAGAAAATACAGTGTTGCCTTTATCACAAATTATAACTGTTGTGAGCATAGAATTAGGTCCACAATCACTAAACATCCTGAAAATGGATCCCATATTAGTGAATATTTTACCTGATAAACCAGATATTGTATTCCGAAAAAATAGAAATCTCAAAGACATCCTGGCTCCCAGTATGTTACCATAAATATGTAGTTATACCAATTACACATTTCTTGATTTCAGCGGTTCCATTAGGTGTAATCACTGCAATATCTGCAAATATGCAAGTCCAGATAAAAAGTTTTTTTTACAATTTTGATAACAGTGTCAAATATAATATCAAACAATGTATGAACTGTCAAACACCCTCAGTGATCTACCTATTAGAATGTTCATATGGGCGTTAATATGTGGGGGAAACTTAGAGACCTCTGAAACTGAGAATACAGGAACATGTTCGAAATATTAAGAATAAAGTGGAAAGCCACTCTGTCTCGAAGCATTTCATGCATAAACATAACTCGGACCCTAGTCATATTGGGCTAGATTTACTAAGCTGCGGGTTTGAAAAAGTGGGGATGTTGCCTATAGCAACCAATCAGATTCTAGCTTTCATTTTATAGAATGTACTAAATAAATGAAAGCTAGAATCTGATTGGTTGCTATAGGCAACATCCCCACTTTTTCAAACCCGCTGCTTAGTAAATCTAGCCCATTATCTTCGAGGGGATTGAACATGTGTATATGGGACCCAGAGGGGGAGACATCCAAACTAAATTATCTAAGAGAGAGATGTTTTGGATTTTTCAATTTAATACCCTTGCCCATTCAGGCTTTAATGAAGGTTATGAGATAGCTCCCTTTTGTGATCTTATTCTCTAGCATTTATATTACAGCCTCTATCATTATATATGGTCTTATCAGCAATTTTAAAGAAGGACACCAATTACGCACATGTCTCAGCTTATTGGGGATTCATTATTGATATAACCTTATGATATAAATGGGTGGTATCAAATATTGTTCTTAGATTGTTATTAATATTATGGTCTCTTTTATTATGTATTTTAAATTGCTAGCTGAGATGGAGATTATAGTATTTTTTTGTTTTAATATATCTCCAATGTTGGCATAACCTTTTAAATATATATATATATTTTTTTTATATATATTTTTTAGAGATGTATGTCCTTACATTATATTTACACTTCTGTTCTATTATTATATATTGTTTAAATTTGTGTAATAACATGTTACTTACTTGTTTGATTTATGCTGCCATCCCTATAAATGAGATATGAATTATGGATTCTACTACTAATAATATGTATTATAGCTTTGGATATATTCATATTAATTGTTTACTTGTTTCCCTTGTATAGCTGTGTAGATTATATGATTACATTCTGTAATTGCCATTAACATTTCCTTATTGTGATATCTATGATACTGGTCTATTTTGTCATGAGATCTATTAGTGTTTTCTACTAACTAGGATAACCACATAGTAATATACATTGATATATACATTCCCATTTTAACAATGGCAGACTTCTATTGTTCTTAATATTGTATGCCCTATACAAAGATGACCATTGGACATAAGAAGTAATAATTTGTATATACTAGGAGAAATAGTTGGTTAATCTCTTTTCTTTAGTGCTAATACCATTAAGTGAATTGTAATCGCCCCATAAGCAAGACTCTATTACCGCCGAATCGACATATGCGGCAATACACAAACTACACATGCGCAGAAAGTTCTGCGCAGTGCCCAAAATGGCGGCATCCATCGCTATAAATAACTGAAAAGATAGACAGACTACACATTCTCCTGATGAAGTCTTTTATAAGATGAAACTCGTTGAGGCAAGAGTATAGACGGGTACCTTTCCAGTTTCCAGTTCACCACCATTCGAATCCTATGACTTCTGATCCCACTGAAGTGGAGATGAGGATTGCACTTGGAATACAGATAAGCTCTGTTATATTGTTCGATTGTGAATGTGTATTATATTTTGTTAATAAATTTTACTATATTTTGAACATACTACACTATATGAGACCTTTTATTATATTTATTGTTGAACCTGTCCATGGAGTGAATTGAACTAGGGAGAGCTCCAGCCACATAAAGCAACTTCACAGCTAAGGGAAGTGTGGCCATCAGCCTAAACGCAGTTAAAATCCAGTGGGTGAGTGATTAGGTGTTTAGCCTATGGGCTGCTTCTATCTGTTAACCAATAAGGCAGAGGAGGGGGGTGGTCTGGTTTTATATAGGTGAAAGTTCTCCACCATTTCCCCCTCTCTGCTTCCGGATTCCTCCCGCCCACCCGGCAATTATTGGGATGTTATATTTGGTTTCTTTTAGGTGGGAGAGCAGTGCAGTCAGTAAGTTTGCATATGGTGCTTGGGTTATCTCGTCATAGGTCACTACTCCCCCTTTGGATTGTGTTGTCATCACGTGTGTTGGGTCCAGTGAATGGGACTCTTGGCCAGTATGTTTAAGGTTTTACTGGCGGTTAAAAGAGGGGTGTAGTCTTGCCGTTGGACAGATATTTCGCACCGGCCAATAGATAAGGTATGATCCTGGGTTGGTGGTACAATGGTCTGACCTTTCCACCGTTATTGGTTTTGTGTTTGCTGACTGCCCTGCTCTCGTCCGCCTTTCAGCCCCTTTAGTTTTAATATTAGTCATTTAATAAATAATATTTTATTCCAACGTTAATCTGGTGTCCGTGTCTTCATTGGTTTTATGTAGGGTATTATGGTAAACACTAAGAACTTCCACACTGTGCATTTTAGCACTTTTTATCATATTTCTGGTACACATAATTCCAGGTGGCTGGGTTTATATTGGTCCTACTTGTTTGACGTTATTGCGCTATTTGGTTCTCTCTTCTTTTCATATGAGTATACAAGACTGGAGTGGATCTATATGATAACAGTGAAGTGACCCAGGCTTCTTGTATTGATGAGCACGTTTTCAAGTTTACATGTGGCACGCATATGCACACACCTTGATTTTTGGGAATATACTCCCTAAATAGGCACCATTCCCCTCTGTTTTGTTTTTTATGTGTATATATATATATGAGAGAGAGAGAGAGAGAGAGATACACACACATACCCCTTATCTATTGTTTGTCCCCCTTTACCTGCACAACTTTTCATAGCTGCAAGTTTGTTTACATGTCATTTATGTAAATTAAATTGCAGGTATCAAATTTTACTTAGTGAGACTTACCAATCAAGCCTGCACATCCATAACTCACTGTTAAATGAAATTGCCCCACCATCACCCCACAAACAAAATAGCACCCATTAATTAGCCAACACCTACTTTACACCCACTTTACATTGCTGCAAACCCCCTTTGCCATCACACACACCCATTACATTGCCACAAGTGCGCTTAGGGTAAAGACAAGACCGAAAACAGTGTTCTCCAGCCACTGTACCAGAGAGCGCTTATTTCAATAAAGAAGAGCTAATTGCCAACAAATCAGTGTGGTGTCTTTATTACATAACTGAGTGTTAAGGTTAAGACTAAGGGCTAGATTTACTAAGCTGCGGGTTTGAAAAAGTGGGGATGTTGCCTATAGCAACCAATCAGATTCTAGCTTTCATTTATTTAGTACCTTCTACAAAATGACAGCTAGAATCTGATTGGTTGCTATAGGCAACATCCCCACTTTTTCAAACCCGCAGCTTAGTAAATCTAGCCCTAAAGGTCTATGGTTATCAACCGTTAAGCATTTTATAGTATTAGTAATTATGTGAGTGTAATGTAATGTAGAAGACATAACTGCAAAAATTGCCAAGTAGAAGTACTCACAGCCACAAATTTAATTATGAGCCAACAGGAGCTGACAGCATTCAGCAAATGACAGTTTGCTGCTGCGATTTTTTTTTTATATCTTACTGATGGCCGCGTTAAACTCTCCACTCCCCTAAAATGTGCTTTGATGAATGAATAACTCGCAGGCTGGCGTTACTTTAAGTCAAATCGAATTCTATTTTTTTTAACTCTGCGGAATGAAGAAATGGTCGCGATTTATTGAAAAGACCCTCGTGGTTGTCTATTTAAATATTAACGCGGCGTTAACAAAATTTTACACGGACAATTCAATCTCCCCCAAGGAAAAAGAGCAGATACTGACAATTACATCCAACACTGAAATGCCAGCCCATAGCTATCAGGTTATTCTAGGACTTTCACAACACTATACATGGAGAGCCACAATTTGACCAGGCCTGCGTTAGTGGCCAGATCCTCCCCAGCTCAGGTACTTTCAGTGTCACTGTGACATCACCAGGTCACGTGGCTGCAGCAGTCACATGCTACCATGGCTTGTATGAGGGGACACAGGAGTTGGCACTTACTTAATTACACAGTTAATGTAACTGTTGACAGAAGCTCCTCCACTCTGCAACCCCTGTAGCTCCTCAGTGTTCTGTAAGTGCCTATAGGAGTTGGGCTTAATGTTAGCTGCTCTGCAGCTATTTCTGTAGGTAGGTTTTAATTTCTTTTGTTTTATTTTATTCATTTATTAGTGATTTGTAATGTGTACTGTGTTTCAGTTACACAGTGCTGAGAGGTGTAGTCTGCTTAGGGAAACTAATCCCCACAGACAGTCTTAGTAGATGTACAGTAAGTAAATATTGCTGTGCCTGTTTCCTATAGTCACAGTGGCTATCACCGTTATAAATTATTATTATTAAGCTTACTAACCGGCGCTGACGTTGGTGGCATAGAGCGTCGTGATATCAAAAGGAGCAGACATTTCTCTGGGCATACCAAGTAACCCTCTCAAAATAGCAAAGGGGGATTCAGAAAAATCAGTGCCACGGAAGGATAAAATGGGCGCTATGGAGACAAGGAGGAGCGATGTTGTGGGTTTAAAAATAGTAAGTCATCGCAGACCGCATGTGAGGACAGGGTTGGACTGGGCCACCGGGGGAGGGGGGCCGGGCTATCCTCCGGTAGACCCTGACCCTAATTGCTCCCCTCTTTGTTGGTGGGGGTAGCGGGTAACTTTAAAAATAAATTAAGATAATTTAAAAAAAATACTCACGTGTCCGCGGCGTTCCCCGACTCTTCTCTGCTCCGTTTGCACTGAATGTCGGGCGTGACATCATCATGCCCAACAGGTCAGTGAGGAGCGGTGCAGAGAGGAGTTGGCAAGAAGAGAGAAGACAGAAGAAGAGAAGAAAGAAGCAGACAGAAAAGGTAAGTGCAAGAACAGAAGGGGGATTAGAGGCAGCATGGCAGAGAGTGAGAAGGGGCAAAGGCAGCATGGCAGAGAATGAGAAGGGGCAAAGGCAGCATGGCAGACAGTGAAGGGGGACCAAAGCAGCATGGCAGAGTGTGAAGGGGGACCAAAGCAGCATGGCAGAGGGTGATTAAGGGGTGCCCAGAGAAGGGGGGGGAGCAAAAGCAGCATGGCACAGTGTGATAAAGGGGGGCCCAGAGAAGGGGGAAGCAAAAGCAGCATGGAGGGCGCAGTGTGATCATAAGGAGGCACAGCATGGTGATGAAGGGGCACAGTAATGTGTGTGTGATGGCACAGCAGGCTTGTGGCAATGTAATGTGTGTCTGGTAGGTGGTGGCTAACTAATGGGTGCTATTTTGTTTTTGGGGTGATGGTGGGGCAATTTAATTTTATAGTGGGGACAATTAATTTAAGATGGGGTGGTTTGGGCACTATTAATTGAATGTGGGGCTGAGTTTGGGAGCATGAGGTCTATTTATTAAATGTGAATATGAATTATTTAATCGCTGTGACTGTTGCGGGAAATAAGTATATTTAATATACATAAATGCTATTAATTTATTGCTTGGGCTTTAGGAGGGAAGGAATTA